>NC_053154.1:88578757-88758757 GCF_016835505.1 Polypterus senegalus
TCTGAAGACTTAGAGATTGGAGAAACTTTAAGCTCATCTTGATTGCTGGCTTCAGTCCCAATGACCCATCTTTCCTGTGATGGTGGTCATCTATGCCTTTATTGGCTGATCCTTCAGTCATTGATTTTCTAGCTTCAGTTACACATTTGGGTCAACTTGTAGTTAACCTGATTTTTGTAAGTCACTTTAGACAGCAGCTTTTGTTAAAGTTATAAATAATGACTTTCTTGGCTTTCTCCTAAAGCGAACCACTACTAAGGATGACAGCCTCGATATTCTTGTTGCCATAATTCTGAGTTGCTCTCTCAAGACTAGTGTTTCAACTTTCTCTACCCATTTAAAGTACGACGTTTTTTGCAAATTTTTAATGTCAATTTGAAGTGAGAGGTTTTGCTGTAAAAAAAGTGAGCTTCCTAAAAGAAAAGATCTTTGTTTGCTGTTGATGCTATAGTATATACAGTATATGTAATGTCATATCGTTGGTATTGTAATAATGTCACTTTTTTGGGGAGACATGCAAGTAATAACTTCATTGTACTATGTGCACATGGCAATAAACCTGAACTTGTACTCTATGTGTTTGTTATCTTGTCATCAGTATTTATTATTCAACAACAACATTTATTTCTATTGGACATTTTCCATTAAATTAACAGTATACAGCAAATAAATAATGTACACTTACAAAAGAAAGATATATAATTAAGAGTAGAGTCCTTAGAGGACAATCCGTAGAGGATTGTTAAGGATTCCAAATGACAATCCAATAAGGTCAGATAACCAAGTTGGGCAGAAAAAAAATCCCAATGGTTCTCAGCCAAAAGACCCCACCAGCCCCGACTGGACATTCTACCTCACATAAATGATCCTAAGTAGTTCTCTATTGTTTTTATTAGGCTCTGTCTTAGGGTATTTCAGTGCATCTTGTCTTGTGATAAGTTGGGGTATCTGCACTCATTCAGGCATCACAGGTGGCTGCACAGGACTTTGATCAGATGATGGTCTATGCAACTGTATACTGAATGCTTGCCTTCTCTCTGTCAATCGCATTTGGTTTTAAAGTCTCTCAATAAATTAGCCAACATTAATTTCGTATAACCCAGAAAGCACAATTACAAAGTAATTACAATACAATTTATCTTACTTTTTGTATGGCATTCTTCACTAAGTGCAAGTGGTGAACAATTGTCAGTTAACATACAAGTATAGATTATACTAATTACCAAATAAAGAACATTTAAATACAGATTTGTTAATATGCACAGGGAACATTAATTAATTAATTAATTAAACATAAATTGAAACCAATGATATCTGTCCATTTATTAACAGATGAACTATGGCCAGTTGACAATGAAGGAGATTAAAATTGTAAAATACGAAGTCAAAAACAACATTACGGTCCTGGAGACCACAGCCAACTGGCTGCTTACCCGCTCTTGGGTTTTCTATTATGGAGTCTTTCCATCCAATGATTCCAATGCTCTTTTATCCGAAATGCCTCTTCATATGCAGGAGAGCAGCCTGGCAGTAGAGCAGTGGCACCAAGTGCAACATCCAGATGCCAAGAACAGAAAAAGACTAGAGAAGAATTAGTAACTGTTTATACATATTGTGATACTTACATTTCTGTACAAATGACTAACAAACAGAAATGAAGTGTGCACAGTTATTCAGCAGCTCTAGTCAAGGTATGCTAGACTAAAGTAGTGAGTCTTCAGCCTGGAAAAAGGTGAGACGAAAGGGGCATTTCTAAAGTTAGCAGGCAGATCATTCCACATTAATTAATAAAACATAGAACAATTATTGGCAAGCAGTACAAGTTAACAAAGTAGGAAAGCAGAATGCAAGTAAAATCAAATGTAAGATAAATAACAGTAATAAGCAGAGACATTTGGGTAATGGCTAATGTTCTGCTATCAGTTCCTAATCAAACAACTAACTGAATATACATTAAATAGATTGATCTGATATAGCCTGGCAGGATCAAAGTGCAGTTGTTAGGTCTGCTGCCTCAAAGCTTCAGGACACCCAGGTCAGTCCCTGAAATGGTGTGGAGCAGAGTGGAGCTTGCACATTGTTTTGATATATGTATATTTTTTGCCAGCTATTCCAGTTTCGTTCCACATCCCATTAATGCACACACTAGTTTGATGAATGGCTCAGACTGACTTAATGCAAATGTCAGTGTATGCTCTACTGATGTCCCTTTAAGGGTTAGTTTGCATAAACGTATGTGACAGTGGAGTCAACATTATTATGATAACTGAAAAATAAAAAAAGAAGTACACACAGGGAGCAAATCTTAGGGAGGAATGATGTGAATGCACAAATCAGAAGATCTCAGGCACTGTGTCTTTCATGTTTATGTGGGGTAAGCTGTGATAATGGATATTCTGTTGGAATTTATAGCTTTGGATGTCAGTAGCAGAGTTTTGAAAATGATTGCATAACAGACAAAAGCTGTTTTAGATGGGCCATTTGAGAGGTGACATGGTTGATGCATTTGCTCTGTCTTAGTCCTCTGGCAGCAGAACTTAAAGAGATGACTGTTGTAATCCACCCATGAGGTCATGAAAGCTTGACAGAGTATTTCCACAGAAATGCAGCAGCTGCTCCCTTTTGTCACTGTGGATGTCACTAATACTTGAGGTCATGTAATAGATAAGGGTCTTTCTTGGATTCCGCTTATTCTCCAATTAAACATATTGTCCTGCAAATCGGTCTTGTGTTGGGTTATTTTAGGACATCCTTATGAAAAAAATATTATTTTATGAATGAAAACCTTGCATCTTAACTTCCATTTCTGGTTATAAGGGTGGTTTAGGCAGTTTGTATGTGCCCCTTGACAAGCAATAATACAAATTCATGTGAGGAAAGATTTTTAATCACAGAGTGTAAAAAATTACTTTAGCACTGCCCTTGGTGGTCTGTCTTAAAGAGGTCAAGGATGAGGACTCAGCAAGCCGATTGTAGAAAAAAAATATATTCTTTCCTTCCATGTCAACTTTCCCTGAATCCACCAGTTTAAAGCACTCTTCTACATAAGATTAGGAATATAATACGCTGCCATGTGTCAAATTATAAAAAGTTATTTCCAAGCCAAGATCTTAGCTACTAAAAACAAACAAAACATGAGGTTAAGTAAGGTCTTCTTAGAGAGGAAACAAACACAAAATCAAATCCAAAACTAGAAGTTAAAGAAAAAACAGCAAAATCCAAAGAACAGGCAAACCTCAACAAGGAACAGGAAAACAAAATGGAAAACTCATTAATTGAACACTAGATCAGTTGTTATTGAATTAGATACTGTAGCAGTCAACAGATTGTTTTTCCAGGGCTGACAGAGGAGGCAGAAGTTCTTTTGAGAACCTTAGCGAGAAGGAAGGATGGTCAGTGGATGCTGTCACATGGAGAGAATAAGTAGGAGTTAGTACAGGAGAACAGGAATATTTAGATTGTTAGTTTGCAGGGGAAACGTATGCAGGATCAGCATACCAGTGTCTGTTGTTTGTGTAGGTGCTTCCTGTGGTTTGTAACAACCTTAAAGGGGCAGTAGGCATGTTAACCTTTAAACATTTCTTGTATGCCAGGTTTGAAGCTTAACTACATTTGGTGTAGACAGACCATAATAAACAAGTGGGGCATTTCGGCTGTTCCCAATGTGTACACAATTGACTGTGTGTGACTATTATCATGTCAGTGATTGTTAAAATACTATATATATGAACAGCTCCAATGCAGGTCAAATACAAGTGGCAACAGATGCACACAGATAGTGGAATTTAACATGTTGTCTGTTAAATACAAGGTAACACATAGTAGTCTCTCTATAGATGGATATCACCCACAAATTATCTCAGAAATCATCTTCAGGCCTACAGTGCTAAATACAGGTGGGTAGCAGATGTAAACAGAGGATAGCTGGCATCTGAAATAAGAATAAAAAATCAATGTATCACAGAACATAATATTTATTGGCGAAACAGAACAAACATTTATGCAAATATATTGACACTAAATCTTATGAATGATGATTTAAACAACTTTCCACACATAGAGATGGTTTTTCTTCACACTCAAGACAAAAATTATTTTTGTCTGTTGTACACATCTGCCAAGACTTGTTCAGGTGTTCTTTTTTCTTAGTTGTAGGAGAGATTCTAAATTATGAAACTTACCATTGTCTTTTCTTTTTCTTGCAATATTTGCCTTTTTTCTCTATAGTACTAGGATATTGTACTGTGTTAGCCATTATGGATGTAGTAAGAAGTCAAGCTAAATTACACCTTTTATTGGCTAACTAAAAAGATTACGATATGCAAACTTTCGAAGCAAGTCAGGCCCCTTCTTCAGGTAAGCTTAGCTTGAAGAGGTCTATTATTTTTTTACATTTAAGATATCTCACTTAAAGGTTTTCCAATGTTGTTTCTTGTCCTAATGTGTATATAAACACAGGGAACTTCAGTTTCTGTATTACATCTTGCCTGAAGAAGGGGCCTGACTTGCCTCGAAAGTTTGCACATCGTAATCTTTTTAGTTAGCCAATAAAAGGTGTTATTTTGCTTGCCTTCTCACTACATCCTTTTTTCTGTAATAAGATATTCAATAAACCCATCTCTACATTTTGATACATTATTGAAAAAAGTTTCCAACACTCTGACTTACAGTTGTGCTTGAAAGTTTGTGAACCCTTTAGAATTTTCTATATTTCTGCATAAATATGACCTAAAACATCATCAGATTTTCACTCAAGTCCTAAAAGTAGATAAAGAGAAACCAGTTAAACAAATGAGACAAAAATATTATACTTGGTCATTTATTTATTAAGGAAAATGATCGAATATTACATATTTGTGAGTGGCAAAAGTATGTGAACCTTTGCTTTCAGTATCTGGTGTGACCCCCTTTTGCAGCAATAACTGCAACTAAACATTTCCGGTAACTTTTGATCATTCCTGCACACTGGCTTGGAGGAATTTTAGCCCATTCCTCCGTACAGAACAGCTTCAACTCTGGGATGTTGGTGGGTTTCCTCACGTTAACTGCTCACTTCACATCCTTCCACAACATTTCGATTAGATTAAGGTCAGGACTTTGACTTGGCCATTCCAAAACATTAACTTTATTCTTCTTTAACCATTCTTTGGTAGAACGACTTGTGTGCTTAGGGTCGTTGTTTTGCTGCATGACCCACCTTCTCTTGAGATTCAGTTCATGGACAGATGTCCTGACATTTTCCTTTAGAATTCTCTGATATAATTCAGAATTCATTGTTCCATGAATAAAGGCAAGCCGTCCTGGCCCAGATGCAGCAAAACAGGCCCAAACCATGATACTACCACCACCATGTTTCACAGATGGGATAAGGTTCTTATGCTGGAATGCAGTGTTTTCTTTTCTCCAAACATAATGCTTTTCATTTAAACCAAAAAGTTCTATTTTGGTCTCGTCCTTCCACAAAACATTCTTCCAATAGCCTTCTGGTTTGTCCACGTGATCTTTAGAAAACTGCAGACGAGCAGCAATTTTTTTTGCAGAGCAATGGCTTTCTTCTTGCAAACCTGTCATGCACACCATTGTTGTTCAGTGTTCTCCTGATGATGGACTCATGAACATGAACATTAGCCAATGTGAGAGAGGCCTTCAGTTGCTTACAAGTTACCCTGGGATCCTTTGTGACCTCACCGACTATTACACGCCTTGCTCTTGGAGTGATCTTTGTTGGTCGACCACTACTGAGGAGGGTAACAATGGTCTTGAATTTCCTCCATTTGTACACAATCTGTCTGACTGTGTATTGGTGGAGTCCAAACTCTTTAGAGATGGTTTTGTAACCTTTTCCAGCCTGATGAGCATCAACAATTCTTTTTCTGAGGTCCTCAGAAATCTCCTTTGTTCGTGCCATGATACAGTTCCACAAACATGTTTTGTGAAGAGCAGACTTTGATAGATCCCTGTTCTTTAAATAACACAGGGTTCCCACTCACACTTAATTGTCATCCCATTGATTGAAAACACCTGACTCGAAATTCACCTTCAAACTAACTGCTAATCCTAGAGGTTCACATACTTTTACCACTCACAAATATGTAATATTCGATCATTTTCCGCAATAAATAAATGAACAAGTATAATATTTTTGTCTCATCTGTTTAACTGGTTTCTCTTTATCTACTTTTAGGACTTGAGTGAAAATCTGATGATGTTTTAGGTCATATTTATGCAGAAATATAGAAAATTCTAAAGGGTTCACAAACTTTCAAGCACAACTGTAAGTAGTAAAACTCCAGCTGAGACACACTTTCAGTAAGCCACTTGTGGATTTGAAGATGCTCCACCATATTTCTGATATATTTGAAACTTTTCATTGTACTGTCCCTATTGCCATTGTGTTCATTCAATGGAATCAAGTTTCAACGTCATTTCATAATCTCTTGTTTTTTCTGGCCTTCTTCAACCTGTTTAAGTGAAATTTATGGCGCTATTCCTCCTGTATTTTTTATTTTGTCAGACAGAGACTTGGTCTATGTGAAAATCATTAGAAAGGAAGAAACAAGAGGACAAAAAATAAAGGTCACAAATGAAGGACATAATTAAATTTTTGTAGTGGTTTAAGAAAGCATTGTAATGAATTTCAGATAAGAAATGAGAAATTCAGCCATTGATAAAACAAGTTGTTCTTTAATCTGTGCAAAGCATGGCAAACATTGCATATCTCATTTAAAATTATTTGAAAAGCATTTGAGACAAGATACAAATGGTAGTCATCAAGGGTCCTGCCTCACTTGGGCATGTGTTTTGAGAATGTTCCATTCTTTGATAATTTTGGGTCAAAATAGGTTCATATTCCTCAACTAATCTTGGATCTAAAAGAACTTCCAATTCTGTCACTATAATAGTTGGAGTGACAACAGGCGGGATAACACTAGGCAACAAAGAATCTACAGTGACATCTTATGCTACATTGCTTGCACGAAGACACATTTTGTTTAGCAGTGTCACACACATGCGAGTAGGGGGACGTTGTGTGGACCAAGTAAAGGTAATCCCACGCCAGGCCAGGGGAGGGCGGGGTACACTAAACCTTATCCTGTTATCTCTACAGACCAGCCACGAGAAAACCTATCTGAATCAAGAATGTCACTTCTGGTTCTGGCAAGCAGAAGAACGTCACTTCTGGTTCTGGCGCCAAGAAGAATGTCACTTCCGGTTCCGGCACACAGGCTGATGTCAAAAGAACATATTTTCCAGTTACCCTACATCACTTCCGGTCTGATCACTTAAAGCCACCATCTTCCCAACCCTCATCAGTTCGATCTTGGACTCTGTACTGTCAACGGCTCTGTATTGAATGAAAAAAACATTTGTAGCCAGGAACATTATATGGGTGGCTGCCCCAAACCTTTTTACATGTGTCAAGTCTGTCCATTTTCGCAGCAGAAAGGATCCTAACATGCCTACCAAAATTCACAAAAAAGTGACAATTTCAGTTATCTAAAACAGGAAGAAATTAAGTTCTCTTTCTAAGAAATAGTTCTAGATTTTTTTAAATTTGGCATATTGATTATTGTTGTTCTAAAATAAGCAGGTCAGGTTGCTGCTAACCTCTTCTATTGCCATCAGGCTGGGTTCTCTCATATGAAACAAAGTCTCTATATTACTGTTTCATTTGCATCTTTGAATAAATTGTACTTCACTGTGTTTTATTATATTAATGAAAAATAAAGCATTGTACTTTGTTAATGTGCAATGCAGAATTTAATGAGCAGTTTGAATATACCAAAAAGACTTGTAATAGAAGGGCGACACGGTGGTTAAATTGATTGATAAAATGAGACTCTAAATTTGAAACAGTAGGGGAGAGTTACTTTCTTTTAGCTCTACAGGCCTGAGTTTGAATCCTGGTGACAATATTACATTCCCCAAATATCCCCTTACATTTTGTTCCCTGGTGTTTTCCTGGTATTCTCGGTTTTCCACTTTCTTTTTTTTTTTTTTTTTATTAATTTTATTACAATCCATACAAAGCAATCAAGATTTTACAAAAAGAAAAATTGAGTTAAGAACAGATCGATTCCTACCCCTGAGAGAGAGAGCAAGCCAAATAACGTCAAATTTAAGGCTTATAAACATACCTAATTTAAAAAAAATTCTCTGTGCTTTATGAACTTATTTTAAAATATTACTGATTAGATCCTGCCATGTTTTGAAAAAAGTCTGTACAGATCCTCTAACTGAGTATTTGATTTTTTCCAATTTCAAATAATATAACACATCGGTTTCCCACTGACTTAAAAGAGGAGAGTTTGGATTCTTCCAGTTTATCAGAATGAGTCTGTGTGCCAAAAGTGTAGTGAATGCAATCACAATTTGTTTGTCCTTCTCCACTTTAAGACCCTCTGGAAGAACCCCAAACACAGCTGTTAATGGGTTAGGAGGGATTGTGAGTCCAAGGCTGTCTGACAGGTAATTAAAAATTTTTGTCCAGAATAATGTTAATTTGGTGCAGGACCAGAACATGTGACCCAGTGAGGCTGGGGCTTGGTTGCAACGTTCGCAGGTTGGATCATGTCCTGGAAACATTTTGGAGAGTTTTAGTCGAGACAGATGTGCTCGATATATAATTTTGAGTTGTATAATTGTATGCTTTGCGCATATGGAGCTCGAGTGAATTCTCTGCATTGCTATTTTCCACTCCTTTTCTGATATATTAATTGAGAGATCTTTTTCCCAGTTTACTCTTGGATCTTTGAAAGGGACGGATTGTAAAAGGATTTTATATATTGTAGAGATGGAGTCTAACTCCTTGAAATTGAGCAATAATTTTTCCAGCATGGTTGAGGGTGCAAGATGAGGAAAATCTGGAAGTTTCTGTTTAACAAAGTTTCTGATTTGAAGATAGTGAAAGAAATGTGTAGCTGGAATGTTAAATTTGGAATGTAATTGTTCATAGGATGTAAAGACGTTGTCTATATAAAGATCTCTAAGCAAGTTAATTCCAAATTTTTTCCAGATATTAAAAACTGCATATGTTTGTGAAGGTTGAAAGAGGTGGTTCTCTTGCAGAGGTGCCACAGAAAGAAGCTTCTCTGTCTTAAAATGCTTTCTACATTGGTTCCAGATTCTAAAAGTGAGTGGAGCACAATTGGGTTATTCGTGTATTGCCGATAACGTGTGTTTATTGGAGCACAGAGCAAGGAATACAAAGAAGTACTGCAGGATTTTACTTCTATTGCGGTCCAAGCCTGTGTATGTTCTTCTATTTGTGTCCAGGTTCTTATTGCCTGTATATTTGCTGCCCAGTAATAAAACTGGAAGTTAGGTAGAGCCATGCCGCCTTCTGCCTTTTGTCTTTGTAGGGTCGCTCTTTTGAATTTGAATCGGTTTTCCACTTTCTAAAGACATACAGTTTTGGCTCCCAGACATCTAAAGTGAATAGTAGTATTCATTGGAATTCATTGTGCCTTACAGTGAACCACCATTGTTGCTGTAATCGATGCTTCAAGTATAGCCCCTGGTTCCTGACTGGAGCGAGTGAAGCAAAGGGCTTGATTAGTGGATTTAATGAACAGTAATTTATTTTTTGTGATCATGCTGTTATTTTTATTTAATTTCTTTCTGACACCTGCCTAATCCACTACAAGGCCACTGGGGACCAAAGCTGATCTGGCACCTGAGGGTACAAGGAGGGACGTACACCTAGTGCTAATTCTCACTCAGTTTAGAATCAACCTTTAAACTAGCATGCATGCCTATTGTGGATATGGAAAGAAAGCCGGTGTACCCTGAGGAAAAACCCACAACAACACCAGGAAAATAAGCAAACTCCACACAGACAACACCCAGCTTTGAGTATTAAACCAAGGATTCTGGATCTGTGAGGCAGCAACACTCAGTTAACACATGATTTGCGATGCATTATTCTCTATGAATACAAAAATGTACAGGCTGAGAATAAGTAGGAGGGCGAACAGCGAAGAAGAGAAGAATGAAGAGGAAAAAGTGGGAATGATCTTTGAATCAAAGATCCCAAATTAACAGAAAGACTTAGGAGAGGCACTGACTCGAAATATTAGCGAAAGAGTAGCTTGACCCATTATAGCCTGGACTGTCTTGAGATGAAAAATTCAAACTTCATTCAAAGCTGTGCAACAGCTGGATCCTCTTTTTATGCTTTAGTATTGAAAAATGAAAGGACATAAGCAACATTGCCCAAGTAGATTTTGTTATGACTAAAAATCCATTAATGCATTCCTTTCCAAGTTCCAAATATTTTATGTCAAACGACGTTTGAGATGCATATAAAACAAACTGAACTCATGAATGTGGGCTTAGTATTTTATTCATGGGACAAGAATCATTAACCTTGAGAAAACCAAATAGCCTCATGTGAAATATTAAAGAGACTGGCTCACATACTCCATGTTTATCTACGGATTTCTGCATTGAGAGCTTAGGATCCAGCAGCGCCAAGTTTTCAGAAGCCGTCTGTGGCTTCAACTTGTTCAAAGAATGAAGATAGCTTATGTATTTCTCATTGCTGGAGCCAATCCCAGCCAACACAGGGCGCAAGGCAGGAAACAAACCCCCGGGCAGGCTGCCAGCCCACCGCAGTAGTTTAAGTATTGCTGGTGAAAATGACTGATAAGATTATCTCGGTAATGAAAGGCAAAGGTTAAAACAACAATGGTGGCTGTGCGGTAACATATCCCCAAACAGAGACGATGAATTCTCATTTTTCAATCCACCTTTCCTTTTGCATGCCTGCTTATTTCTAATCAAAGCATCAAGTAATAGACTGAAAAGCACAACCAGCGCCCTTAAAGGTGGTCACCCCTTCAACATGACCCTCAGACCCGTCTGTGCAATGCAGAAACTCAGCCTTGAGAGGAGAATCACAATGCACTGTGAAAAAAACAACGTGCATAATGGCATTCTCAAAAACTGACAAAGCTAACCAAAGCTGGTTTTCTATTTTTGTGCTGAATTACATCTGATTTGGTTAGGGAACATCAAAGAATGGGCCAAGATCAAAGTCCAGTTCCCTATACAAGTAATTTAAACCCACTAGTCAAGGTAAATACATATCTGCTGACCAAAAAAAACCTGAAAGAACCAAGAAGAAAGTTATTATAAAAGAACAGCTTCTTCACTGTGACTCCACTCCAATTCACAATAAAATAACAAAGAACACTAAGGTAATTTATGTATTTGCAAACACTCGAGAAAAACTCCAGCGCCATTAGCTCATTATGATCCCCAGTGGTGTCCGAAGGAAAGTCACCAGGCACCAAAAAGTAGCTTCATCATGGCTGTTTTCAGGTTCCCTATGGGCTTCAACAAGTTGAGGAAGTCTACATGGAGAAAATGATGGGTTGTCCATGGGTTTTCCTCTTTGTTTTACTTTGTTTTCTTCCAAAATTCTTAAAAATTGGCATATTAGATAAAATGGCAACTCTAGATTGTCCCCAGTGAGAGGACTGGCATGTGCACGAGCTGGACTCAATGTGACTCTGAATTGAATTAATATGGATTTGGGAATGTTATATTATT
Organism: Polypterus senegalus; assembly: GCF_016835505.1. NCBI lineage: Eukaryota > Metazoa > Chordata > Cladistia > Polypteriformes > Polypteridae > Polypterus > Polypterus senegalus. The sequence continues at coordinate 88,590,314 of NC_053154.1, forward strand.
TCTTACAACTAGATCTATGAGAGTGGCTAGATAGATAGATAGATAGATAGATAGATAGATAGATAGATAGATAGATAGATAGATAGATAGATAGATAGATAGATAGAATTGTATTTATCCCCAGGGAGGAATTTGGCTTTTTACAGAAATTCTTCAGAGATATAAATACTGTGGAAGCTGGCCCGGACACAGACAGACGGACATCATTGTTTCACCCAACACACTCATTTATTTACACTAATATAATACAAGGTTCACGTGCACACAAACCCCAGTGCCTCCTGCACTGATTCCCCAAGGTCCAGGCCTCACAGTCTCTCAATGCCTCCCCTCTCCTAGCCATCTCCAGTCCTCTCTCCAGCTCCGTCTCTCTTCCACCCGACTTCCGCTACTGACTGAAGGGAGGCGGCACCTTAAATAGGAACCCGGATGGGCTCCAGCTACTTCCCAGCACTGTCCCCTGTCTTCTTCCCCCCAGCACTTCCTGGTGTGGCGGAAGTGCTGAGCTCCAGGGTTGTTCAGGTTCCGGGGCACCGTCTGGCGGTGGCCACAGGTCCCTACAGGGCTGGGCTTCCAAGCCCTCTACCCGTGACCCCCAGCGTAACCAGGGCGGTCGCCCCCTCACTGTCTGGAGGAGGTACAAGCCCTCCTCCGGTCCTCCTGGGCGTCCCGGCCAGGCTCCAGCCCCAGCCGGATGCCACAATACATACAGTAGCATGCAAAAGTGTAGCTAGCCTGAAAGCATTAGAGATCACCATCTCCATGGCTATCTTGGGTCTAAAAGACACCATTTACATCTCATATTCTGGGTTATATCGACCCATTCCTGGAAGGGTGGTTGGGGCTTAAATTGCCCAGCAGGGGCAGGGCTAGGCGTCACCTCCTGTCAATGGCTCAACACTGTACAGGGAACAAGAGATGTGGTTAGTGACAGAGCCCCATGCTGCCTGGTAGTGGAATTACATGGATTACCTGAACTATCTGGGTGATCCCAAAGTGTGTAAGCATGACAAGACCTTGTAGAGTTTAGAATTTAGAAAGGCAAATAAAATACCCCCAAGAAGAGAAAGTGGAGAAGTAAGGACAGATTATATAAGTTGCCATGGAAGGAAGGGAAAAGGATTTGACCAAACAGGGCAGAAAGCAAAAGCCTGGAGTTTAGTCCAGTCAGTGACACTCCTGCCATCTGTCTGTCTCAGATTGGAGTTGAATACTTAAGTTTAAATTATTTGACATATCATAAATCCTGTAAACCAGTGATCTGAAGGCAGCCCAAAAGATACAGCAGATGTAGAGGTGGCAGGATACCATGTATGAAATGAAAGCAAGGGATAGTATTCATTTTGGTGGTAGCAACATGAGACTGAAAGGAAAGAGAACATTTAGACTAATTATTAATATAAGCTTTAACATCAGTGAAGATGTGATGATAGTCATTAGAGTATGTATCTGAGACTGAGGCAGAAACATCCACTCCTAAATATCTAAGACTGTGAGATACAGGGATAACGGAGAGGAGGGAGGCTTGGCGGCCCAAGTTACTAAGAGGCACAACAGATCACTTAGTCCAGTCAAAAGACATTGGGCTGAGTTACAGAATGTCACATCCTGTTATAACTGTATGTCATAAAGTCTTCTATTTCATTGGTAAAGTATAACTGTTTTTTGTTTCTAGGAAATATATAGTTTGTTTAGTACATTTTCTGTTCAGAGTCTTTAGGATCTTCTGTTAAAAGACATGATGAGTGCTTTACAATCATTGATTTCATTTTAGTGTTCATTATAAAAACTCTCAATCTGCTTTTTAGTTTCTTATTGCTGGCTTATTTTTAAATATTTTCTTTGTTCTATTTTCTCATCTAACAAAAAGCTTTTAGGTGCTACCCAATTGCCACAGTGAATCAATGAAACTACTTCTAAGTACAGAAAATAGATAATCACAATCCAGGTAAAAGACAAGCACAACTTCATCTTTGAAAGATGTGTGTGCTCTGTTTTGTTTAAGAAGCCTAATAGAATTAAAATAGCAGACAAAGTAATCTGTCCTTTCTATAGCTTCTTTTCTTTTCAGCGCAAAAAGCCTTAAAAAGCAATTAAGAAGATTTTTTATAAACTATTTCTGACATTATAACCCAGTGCTCTCAGTTAAATTACTGTAACTCATTCGCAAAAATCCAGACTGTCCAAGTTCCATGTAGTAAATATGAATCAAAAGACCTAGAATATCACCAGTAGTTTTCACTTCCAACTGTATTACGCGTATTACTATTTCCTCTATATTGGTATTTAACAGTTACCACAGTGTTTAAATGCCTCAAGATCCTGATAGGACCCTTGGATGAAGAATCCCTTGAAAGCACAATACTTAAATATGTAATAACAATCCTAAACGCTGCACTCATCTCTGTAAATATCAGAGTTCTAGAAAACACCAAATGAACGCCCAGAGTGGACAAACAGGTGAGGTGCAGCACTCCAGTGAGGAAGTAAAATGCTACGAGACAGGAATGGAGTGAGGACCACAGGGGACCCCCTCATGCACTAATGATAATTTGAGAGGTTTTATTTATTTATTTTTTGGCTGTCAAAATGTCTTTAGGCTGGAATGTCTTCAATAATCTGACAAAAGCATTGCATGCACTACACTACATGTTGTATTCTTTCTGTTTCATGTTATTAAATCATTTTATGCAAAGCAGTTTTTTTTTTTTTAATTGCATTATTCTTAAACTAGTCTAAATAAAAGTGTTGAATCAAACACAACAAATATTTGCCTTGAGGTAAAATGATGTAACAAAAATATTTGTTCCAAGATTAATTGGTTAAATTAAAATATTTGTTTTCTTTGCAGCTGCAGTAATTAATTTTGGCAGAGTTAGACTAATCCCAGTCTATTACATCTACATTGTGGTGTTCATTCTTTCGGAATTATTCAAGTCCTCTGTGTGCGACTGTAACAAAGGCCCTATATAGGCGCTGATCCGACACAGACTGACACCGGAGGCACGTATGAAAGTAAATAAACTTTTATTTTTCTTCACCTGTGGGGTACGTCTTCCTCGTGTCCCACAGACAGTACACAGTCCCAAAAGCACCAACCAAAATCAAAACACGCACTACTCTTCGTACCACCACTCCTCCCAGCAAGCGTTGTTCTCCTCCTCCCCACTCAGGCTCCCGGAGTGTTGGCTGCTGGCCCCTTTTATAGTTCACCCAGAAGTGGTTCAGGTGCTTGACCACCTGCGTCCGATTGCACCTCTGGATGTGGCTGAACTGCGGCCCAGACAGGCCCAGGAATATAGACATAGAATAACTAGACGCCTCATGACCAGCAGAATCGCACATCAACATCACCGCCATATTGCGAGTGGCACTGCTGTGGAGTGAAGTAATGGATAAGATGCCTCACACATGTTCTGCTTGGGATTGTACAAACCGCTGTACGCTCCAAACTAGATCCCGGGGGATTACATTTCATAGGTAAGGCTGAACAATTGTTTTGGTTATATTTGGCCATTAGAAAATCCCGTTTTATAATCTTTACTTTAGCTACGCCAGGCTAAGCTAGCAAAGCTATGCATTTATGTGCTCAAGTGAGCCTCCAAACAACGTTTTGGCTAAACATATTTAGTCTCTAACTATGCAGATTGTTGTTAGCTGTTACCATTTCTCAAACTTGATGATGTTTTTTCTCAAGGAGCACATTGAGGAAACAGTTTGAAACTGACAACCATCATTTTATGCTCATGTCTTTAGTTGTGTCTGTCTCCCACAAACTAAGGCTGCCCCATATTGCCAGACTAAATACTCTCAAATTACAGGATCTGAGTGAGCGAGAGGAGTGTAAGTCTGGAGATCAGTGAGGTAGGGGGGGAGCTTTAAATGTTAAGAGCAGTATTTTGTATTGTATTCTGTAGTTAACAGGGAGTCAGTGAATTTGAGAGAGAATCGGTGTAATATGTTCAGTGAATTTAGAACAGCAGGTTATTATCCTGGCAACAGAATTTTGAAGAAGTTGTAAGCAATGGATACGTTTTTGTGGAGTGCCAGATAGAATAACATTACAGTATTCTACACGTGAGATGACTCGGGCATTAACCAATACTTCAGTACTGTGTTGCGTAAGAACAGGATGAAGTCTAGAAATGTTTCGGAGATGGAAGAAGGTAGCCCGAGAAATGTTAATTATATGGGAGGAATTATTTAATAATAATAATTATAATTATTATTATTTAATAATTTCCATTATTAGTGTATAAATGGATATAAATAATTGCATTTAAACGATTCGCCAAAATCTGTTGTATGTAAACGATACTGTTTTAAACATTGTTTTTTCATCAGAAAACCCAGTTTCCAAGTCTACCTGTATTAGTTTAAATGCCACTTTTGCCACTCACAATAAGACTGACACGCTGACATATTGTGTCAACTGGGAAACACAGTGAATGCGGCGTCTATCTATATATGTCTATGCCCAGGAACCCCTGCAGCGCCTCCTGGTGGCCACCCAGGATCCCAACAGGGCTGTGGAGAACTCCATCTCCCATGGAGCCCTGCAGGTATCTGAGGCACCACAATCACCCAGTTGGTCTGCCACCAAGTGGTCCGGGGGAGGTAATGTGCAGCCCCTGGAACATACACAGGAGAGGCATCCCGGCCAGGCATGAGCCCCATCTGTCCGTCACTGACCCATTAACATAGCTCAATTAAGACAGTCCAAAATTTTATTTTTCTGAATGTGTATAGTTATAATTCTTAGTCGATCCACCTAACAGACAATACATCAAAGAAAATTCGACCATTTAGAGCATGAATAACCAGCACATATAATGACATAATGCTCTTTCTTTATCCTTGCCAGAAATGGTATTGCAAATAATGAGCCGTGTAGCTAGAAAAACATTAACAAAAAGTGAAAGCAAACCAAAATAGAAATGACAAAAAAACATAATGTCTTTTTTGTGTCATACACTGTCATGAGTGTTATACAACTGAGTTACGTGCAGGTTATTAGAGACTAGTGGCTCTAAAATTTTATAATATAACAACTACTAGCCACTGGCTGCACTCCATTTGCTTTCAGACCATATCAGTAAAACTATGCTGCTTTAATTCTTGTTGAGTTGTGAAAGTATACACAGTAAAGGTACAGTAAATACATCAATAAAAACATCCTTGCCTCATAAACATTTTGCAGTAAAATGTGCCATAAATTGTGTGGCTCATTTAAGACCCGGAGAACATAAAAAACAGAAACTGTAGTATAGATTGCACACTGAAAAGAAAGTGTTATTCTACTTTTATTGATTTTGCATGAAATGCAAACATATGAGCCACGCAGCTAGGAAATGGGCAAACAAAGAGTGAAAGCAAACCACATGTAGATATAAAGGTAATGAAGATCTAAACTGTAACTTCACCTATAAAGCTCTAAAGTCCCCAATTAGCCTTAAATGCATGCCCTATGGATGTAGGAGGAAACTGGAGTGCATGGACACAGCCCACAAAAAAGTCACAGATGCTGCCAGAATACAGGCAAATGAAAGACATCTGTTTAGTTTTAGTTTTGAAGAAATGTCTTTCAAAAGCATCAACACAAGTTTTCTTGATGATGTAAGGGCCAGATTGCCACTAATGTAGCATGGAAAAAATTAAACAGATTGTAGAGTACCATCTATTTTCCTGAGGAAAAGAAGCTCATCTAAATAATTATATTTAATTATATTTCAAAACACACCAAAAAGTTAGAAATCATAATAAACTGAAGAAGCTCTTATGGCTGTTCAACACTCCAAAAATGAAATTCATTAAAGTGCCAGCTTCTTGACTTGAAGTATATGCTCTACACTTTTAACCTATAGGTGGTAAGGTATATGCGTGATGCGTTGTACTCCATGGTGAACATCTGCATGTCTCACTTATAGTGCAACCTAAATGAACAAGCACCATCTCTACTTCAACCTAGCAAAGAGAAACCTTCTTGTTACCACAGATTGTCTGTCTATTCAGCACCTCATCTCTGTTGAGCTCAGCTTATTATCTCTAACACCTGCCGAGTCTGTATGCAACCCTGGGGTGTTGATCTATAATCAGCTGTCCTTCAAGGACCATGTTGCTGTGTTCTCTTTGTCTTGCAGATTCACGCTATATAATACCCACAAGATCAGACCATATCTGACAGAATATGCAGCATGCAGATCCTGGCTTTGGTCTTCTCACATCTGGGTTACTGCAACTCTCTGCTGACAGGAATACCACCACTTGTCACCAAGTCACTGCAGATGTTTCACAATGCATGTCTGATGTTCAACCAACTGGGACAGGCACATGTCACTTTTCTCTTCAGATCACTACACTGGTTTCCTCTTGTGGCATTTAAGTTTAAATCCTTGATGCTTGCCTATGGAGAAGTCAATATGTCAGTACATACACATGTTAGGGATACTTGTGTGGTCTGTTGTTGAGCAGCATTTGGTGATGCCACCTCAGTGCAGTATCAAATCTCAGTCCAGACCCTTTCATATGTAGCCCCTGGCAGGTAGGACAAGCTGCCACCTCCATTACAAATTTTGACTTCCTCAATATGTTTAAGAAGCCATTGAAAACTCTTCTGCTTGGTGAATTAATGTCTAACTTAGCTCTTAGAATTTGTAACCAAGTAATTGTAATTGTAGCTGCTGGTGAGTGAGGCAGGATCAAGCATGGGCCAAATGTGTGCTGAAAGAAATCTCTCAGTCCAAAAGTTTGTGCTGAATTTTCACTAAATCTTTGAAAACAAACAGTCCACACAAGAATAAAGAAAGAAGGCTGTTACACACAAAAAATTGGAAAAAATGTCTCTTCTCTAAACTTAGCTTTTCTTGCCAAACTTCAGTTGTTTCTATACTTAAAGATGCTTTACTTCACCTTCAGTATGCTCTAAACGTACGGCACTGCATGTTCAATAGAGCATGTTAACTTTCATACTATTGGGCACACTCAGACGTGGTTTAAAACCTTGTGTCCATCATGTCTTACTCTTGGCAAGGCAGGTCACTAACTGAGACTAGTCTATAGTCAGAGAGACAAGAAATAGTTAGAATATACCAATTATAAGAATCTCCCATAGACTATACACTAATATATAGGCAGACATTTCATATGACTTAAACAACTAGCAAATGGCTCTTACAGTAATCTTCCATTTTTTGCTGACTTGTTTAATTGTGGTGATCCATTTTGTATCCAGCCCCTAAGACTGATGCTTAGTCAATCATGTTGAACTCTTTTGTAAGTAGCTTTGGATAAAGGTGCCTGCTAAACAAATAAATGTAATTATACTGTGTGTCAAAACGCTGTGACCATATTCTGGTATGTTATGTTCGGCATTTACAGTTAGACAGTAATGTTAACTTACTTTAGTTTTCCGCATAGACTGTGCAGCCTCGTCTGTCATCTGTAATATTGCTAGAGTGTCATTTCACACATGAACTGTTTCCAGTGTACTGTGGAGCAAAATGCCTCTTCATTTTCAATAGCCAAAAGAATTTTGTTAACGGGAGCTCTTCTAACCTGCTTTTACTTTGGTGTGTCGGCACACTGTTTAGTATGATTAGATACTGGACAATTATATTTTATTTTTGCGAACATAGCTTCCGATTCGCAAAAGTAGCTGCAATAACATAATAAATGCTGTGTAGATGTAACTTTTTCAGAGAGACACTTTCACGTCCTGTGAGACGATACTTTGTGCCAAGAGATTTAACCACACCTGGGACCGGAAATAAAAAACAAAGAGTAGATGACAAAGTAGAACGTTGTAAAGAATTCAAAAACCTTGGCGCGATACACAGGAGGAGCAGGTTAGAGATGATGGAAGTATGAAAATTCGAAAGTCTCAAAAAAATGATAGTAAAGATCACATTAGCGCAAACAAACGGTGAAAAAAGATTGAACATATTGTTCGGATTTAAACTTTAAGTTGGAGACTTATAGATCGTCTAATTCATGTTGCCATCAGGAAAAAGCAGTGTTTCTTCCCAATGAAGAGGCGTATACGTGAGAATTAAAAGATTTGTTGTTTGGTGAAAGTGAAATCCATATACGTGAGCAACAGAGATGCAAAGTGGCTGGCATGTAGCGCAGGCCAGGGGGTTGGTAAGCAAAGTGAGCAGGGGGCAAAGCCCCCTAGTATATACATATATATATTTTCACACACGCGTGCATGGGAGATATTTTATGGGCTCAAATAAATGGGGTATTCCAACTCTCCTCTTTCCATCTGCAAACCATCAGAAAAGAGTGCCTCCTAGAAACATCACTTCTGCTTCTGGTCCCTTCAAACCCTCCTCTTCCCGTTATCAACCTATATAATGGCCAAGTTTTTCATTTATACCTCAGTTCCTTTTTTGGACTCACATCTGTAAAGACCTTTTGTGATTAGACTGCTTAATTTACCTTTACTGCCAAGTATATGGGTTGGCTACCCAAAAAACTTAATCAAATGACTTTTCAGCATAGCACTGAAGGGTTCAAACAGGTGAAACTCAGAAAGAGTCGAGTCTCAACTATTGCTTAAATGATATATAAGTAGTGTAGGCAAACGTGTGCATTATTGTGCAACCAAACAGCCCCTTTTGGGAATCTTCCCTGCAGCCCCAAGCCTTCTCTGTCTGTCACACTTATCTGATTGGTTTTGAACGTCTCAGTCCATTTGTATACTCTAGGGAAAGGTGTATTGCCTTCATTAAAACAATTAAGAAGAGAAAATGCCTATGTGCCCAATATACTGTAGCTTGCCAGTCTCTATTCACCTCTTTACATTAACTCAGGTTTGAAAGTCACAAAAGTATTACTGTCAAAAACATTATTTGATCACTTGTATGCATTTATGATTCTTAACATGAAAAAATCAGTTTCCATCTGTGTCCCCATGTTCTTGCTGAGGAACTTATTTTAAAGGAATACCACAAGGAACACACCATACTAATTCCCTTTATTATTTAAAACACTTTGATCACGGCAATTCTTAGTTTTGATTTACTTAATTGAAAATTATCCGTTCCTTCAATGCTTCCTTATAGCTTATAGCCTGTAGTAAAGGACTCAGTCTACTCAATACAGTAGTCTCTCTGACTTCCTCTAGTTCACGGGTGTCGAACTCCGGTCCTGGAGGGCCGCAGTGGCTGCAGGTTTTCATTCTAACCATCTTCTTCATTAGTGACCAGACTTTACTGCTAATTAACTTCTTTTGCCTTAATTTTAATTAACTTGACTCAGGCCCCCTAGTTGTCTCTTAATTAGCAGCCAAACAATAATGAGACACGAAATGAGCCACCACATGACCATCACCTGTGCCCATCGCACAGTATCTGAAAATGAAGAAAGGTGAAGGTCTCGGTAAGGTTGATCTCTCAGGTCATCAAAACATTTTGACGATGTTCTTAGAAAAAACAGAAAATCATCACTTTTGAAAATGTCTGCTGTGGCAGAATGAGAGCAGCAACAAGCCTTGGAATTAAAAAAGCAGATTTAATGACCAGCAAGAATCTGCTGCTCATTAAGAGATTGGTTGGAGTGAAATTGGTTGGAGTTTGAAGCCCCAGTTTAGCTGGTCATCTGTTTCACGTCTCATTTCTGTTTGGCTGTCATTTAATGAAGAAACAAATCAATTCAGAGGACTGAATCCTTAAAAAATAAGGTTATTAAAATGAAGGGAAAAGTAGTTAATTAGTAGTGAAAACTGGTCACAGATTAGAAAAAGGGTTAGAATGAAAACCTGCAGCCACTGTGGCCCCCCAGGCCCGGAGTTCAACACCCCTGCTCTAGCTCTATGTCTTTTTTGTAATACTGAGCCAAAACTGCACACAGTATTCACATGTGTGTTGTACAGCGTAAAAACACAGCCTCCCTTATCTTGTAGTCTACACCTTGTGCTATGTAAACTAACAGCCTATTGACCTTTTTAATCACTTCTGTACACTGTTTGGATAGGGACACTGATGAGTCCACAACAACTCCTAGGTCCTTCTCATAAGGTGTGCTTTAACGTTTCAGAACATCAACTGTGTATTCAAATCTAATGTTTTAACCTCCCATGTGTATTCTTCTAAATATATTTACACAAAATTCAATCTTCCACAACTTTGCCAAAGTCTAACTTCTGTCTAGGTCCATTTGTAATTATTCACCTGATACCAGCTTATCTGCTATTCCACCTAGTTTGGCACCATCTGCAAGCATACCTAGTTTGTTATTCATAATTTTATCGGATTGTTCAGATATATAACATCACATAATTCTGAAAAATGTACTTGTGCCATAAACTTTTGCTACTGGTGTTGAAGCTGATTTTGCACCAATCTATACGGTGTACCTTGAACTCCCTCTTGTTTTAGTGTGAACACTAGCCTCCCTCTAAATCAAGACAGGTAATATTACACATATCAGTTTGATTATAGGCCTTTACTGCTTCCTCATAGAATTCTAGTATATTAGTAAAACACTCTCTAACTTTTAAACACCTATTTTGACTTTTTATTAATACCGCTGAACTTGACATGTGTTGCTCAATTTATTTCCTTAAAAATGGCATCAAGCACTTCACTCATGATATACGTTAGACTTTCTGGCACATCAGCGTAATCTCTTTTTTTACAAGATATTATCAGCTAGCCTCCAGCTGTTCTGAATTTCCTCAAGGTGTGCAGTGATTTCTGAATAATACTGTATATGTGCTTACTAACTGCCTTAAAAACTCTAGGAATACATCTTACCTGGCCCTGGTGATTGGTTTTATTTCAGTTAATTTAGGTAGTACTTTTCTATCTGTTACAAATTACTAACATCTCCTTAATAGTTTGTGTAGATGATGGGATGTTGTCAACCTTTTCAAACGTGAAAACTTCACAACCATGGGAATTCACAGTATGTTTTATTTAATTACCTAAAGCTTCTCACTGTTTTATTCTTTGACGACTAAAAAGTTTTTTTTAATATCTTTAGATCAGCTTTTGTACGTCCCACAATGTTTTCTCCAACTGTTCTTTAGCTTTCTTAATATATTTTTCAGTAGTTAGTGTTGGAGTTGCCTTGTTCACATTTTATAGTTATATTTTTCTTTGGCAATTTCATTTTTTGCCCCTCATTTGTACTCTCCAGATATCTCTGTAACGTAATAATAATACTTCTAAATTTTAGAATGAAATTGTCCAGCATTTTGCATAAAATGTTTTTAAACATGTTCCACTGATTCTTCACAGTCTCCACACTTATTTTTTCTTCCAGATGATCTTTGCCAAATCTGGTGACAATTTACCTTGGTAAAGTTAAATTTAATTAAATTTTTGAATAGGAAATTTGTCAAAACACTGAAATGTATCATTTTCTCTTTTTTTGGTAAACAATCATTTATAAACAGATAAGGAAAGCTTAATATCAAAAAGAGAATAAATTCCCCAACTCACCCCGTGGCTGCAAAAAAGTGCTAGTCACATACCTGGCACATCCCATCCATCCATCCATTTTCCAACCCGCTGAATCCGAACACAGGGTCACGGGGGTCTGCTGGAGGCAATCCCAGCCAACACAGGGCAGGAACCGGGCAGGGTGCCAACCCACTGCAGGACACACACAAACACACACAAGAATCGCCAATCCATCTAACCTGCATGTCTTTGGACTGTTGTAGGAAACTGGAGCACCGGGAGGAAACCCACGCAAACACGGACAGAACCTGGGAAGCGAACCCGGGTCTCCTAACTGCGAGGCAGCGCTACCACTGCGCCACCGTGCCGCCCTTGCACATAACCAATTTCATTAAATTAAGCAATTTCTAATAAATGTAACACCTATTTCTAAAGATGATGCTGTGGATGGAGAAGACAAATTAATATGAGCCGCTGAAATTTCTAAAAGAAATAAGTTGTAGAATAAGTTCCTGCATTAATTTATCAGACGTTAGTCTTGCTTTTCCAAGCAAGCAGCCAGTTCGGTATCCTTCAATAAGGGCGCGTAAATAAAGGCGAGCTTCAAAAGGGCGACCTCAATTGGGCGCAGCGAATAAAGGCAAACGCAACAAAATTATTACAGAAAATTTACTAGATAAAGGCAATGATTGAACATATAAAAAGGCGAAAACAAGAATATTAAAACATCCAATTAATTAATGCATGAACTTCTAACGAACTATTTCCAAAGCTCTCTATATTTCGAACATTTTCCAATCCTATATTCAGTGCATTTCCAGATGTGTTTCCCGTTGATAGTTTTCTATTTCTGAATGTGTAGCCTTCGACTACGAGTAGATCTGCACCTTTGTTGTTCTTCACATATTCCAGAGCCATTTGAACTAAATTATCTGCGAACGCCTTTATTCGCCGCGCTCAATTGAGGTCGCCCTTTTGAAGCTCGTCTTTTTGTGCGCGCCCTTATTGAATAGAGCCAGTAGATTCTTAGCTGCTAAATGGATTAATTACCTTCTGATTATCACTTCCTAATGGTTTGATCAGCTCTACCTTTGAATTCCATCCTGAGTAATACAGAATAAAAAATCCAGGCACGTAATTCCTCTTATTGAGTTTTGACATACTACATCACATATTACTAAGTATGTCTATGAATAATGAGTACATCAACGATTTTGAATTACAAGTCAATAAAATCACAGCCTTCTTCTTTGGTGTAAACAGATAGATACTTAGCCATATTCATCGCTCAGTCACAGCTAATACACTGACAACCACATCAGCAGCAGGGTGCCAAACTACTGAACTACGGCTGACGATGTTATAAAGTCTTAATGAGCCGCCACACAAAAGAGCTTAGAAACAAAACAGCGGGAAAACATTTTAAAGGGCGTTCATATTTTATACTCCTCGGTATCATTTGAAGACACTGTATTTAGGTGAACGCCTTATCTTATTGTAACAAATATATCAAAAAGCAGTCAAAAGACAAGAACATCTTTTAAATTTTATTTTAAAATGAAAATGACAAAAATGGCCAACTGGTCTCATTGTTACACAGATCCATGATTTAGTTTTAAGGGCATGCTCATTAGATTGGGAATTTCATACATATATATATGTATATATATATATATATATATATATATACCAATCAAAAGTAATATATTATGCATTCCAACCAGCATTACAGCATCATTTTAACATTGTCTCTCTTCATTTGTAGACATGTTCATATTAAACAGCATCTCTTCCTCATGACAGTTAAGTCAACATAACATAAACTGCAACTTCTTTGGACACGATGATAAAATAAAAGTCTTAATTATTTTGAAGTTTTTAAGGATAACTTGACACAAAAACAAAAACAGCCCACTGCCACCCAGGCAGAATGATTTACTCTTACCTGGCTAACTCAACGTAATTTGTAAAACTGATACTTTTATTGTATTATTGTACTGTTATTATTGTATAATATTTTAAAAGAGGTGATGATGCTTTTCAGTACAAAATGAGCCCCCTTTTGACTGCAAAGTGCTTTGAGGTTAATCAGGATTAAAAGTGCTGTAAATACATTGCCATTAATACTTCTGCATTTAAGAAACATAACACTCTGGCAACTGTCTCCTGGACCCTGACACATAAAAAATAAAATAAATACACAATATAAAGTAACTCCTTTTGCTGACAGCGCCATTTAAGTAAACTCGTTGAATCTGTTCATGAATTCTGATACTCTTTGGTCAGATTTCTGGTACATTCTTTCAATCACCTCCTGAACCGCTTGTCCTCGTGAGGTCTACATGATTTCTCCACAATTTGCACCATCAGTCTCAAACTTTCAAATATAATATTAATGCCATTGGATTTTTTAATAACATTTTGAAACCTGGCTCTGTGCACATAATTTAATTATGACAAAGATGCCTTAGACAAGAAACACACACAAATGGTTAATACTGTGTTTAAATATGTACAGAATACTGAATGCTGTGACATTGTTGCTTAAAATTACAAAGATAAAGCTCTGCTGTCATTCTGATGGCACCATGTTTCTTTACCTTTACGTTAATAACATGTAAAATGTTGTTCATGTATATATTTATAAGTCAATATTTCTACAAAGGTTATACTAGAGAATTAAATAAACTGGAAATATGGATGGCTGTTTTGAATGCTTATCTAATGGAAGATAACAGTGCATGTCTGTAGGATCTGGTTTAGTGTTTTCAATCTAAATATTGTATATGTTACAATAATTTTAATGTAGCAACATTTTGACTTTCCCTTCATTTTCTAAAAAACTGTTATTAAAAGTGGGGTTTTACTTGTAAAAGTGCAGCCATTTGACACCTAATTGGCTGAGCATGCCCACTGACAATGGAGATCATTCAATAAACAGCAAAGCTTTGACCAATATTAGTAAAGGAATTCATAACAAAATTTTTAATTCCTAAGATGTACTTAGAGTACAACTGACCTAGGTTCTGCTCTCGAAGAACATGCGTATTCATCTTCAAAGTACTACTTTTAGATTATTTCACATACAAAACAAAATAGTCAGATATTTACACCCTATAGCCCATAATACAACAGGTCCCCAAAAAGTTGCAATGGCCATGTGTACTTTCTTGTATGCCAACAACAGAACTGTAGAATTACCAATCTGCAGGACTACCATGCCATGAAATATTTGGTGAATCAATAGGCCATGATTTAAAATATGTTACGCAGAACGTAATGCAATCCTGAAAGCAGTGTCGATCGGTCTGCTGGTCTGAGATCCAATATGTGCAGTTATCAAAGGAATTGGTTACAACATTTTCGTAAAAGAACAATGAATATGGTCCAATTCATAAGAAGCTTATTCCTGCTGAGAGTACAAGGGGCATACATGAAAAGTCACTTGGTGTCTTATAGGACAGTCTTTCTAAGAGTGACCTTTATACAGGTCTCTCTACGGCATACTGGCAAGGACTCAGGTTGGTTGCAGGATTCTGGACTGAAGGATAGGCAAAATTGGCATGCTGCTTAGCCTTGAGTCTGAGACTGGCCAGACTTGAGTTGCAAGTGTCTCTATACATGTAGGGGCTGGCAGTAGTAGCATATGGGCAGGCACTGGCAGAGACAGCAGAGTTTAAAGTGGGACTATTCAGGTTATTGAGATTACTGAGGTTATTGAGGCCAGAACCAGGAACCCCAGTAACTGCAGAGGGCACCATTGAAGAGGCCATGTTCATAGAAGAAATAGAACTGGAAGGTGAAAACATTGGCTGTGTAGATAGTGGACTCACATTCATGGAGTTGAAGAATGGAAAGCTCTTAGCAGACAAAGGACTTGTTGCCAGACTCTTTGTTGCCCAGTTATTATAAGAGTAGCCTGAGTACATGTCGTCATATGGCTGCATTAGTCCATTAAATTGAGCTCCAAAACCATTTTTACAGAGTTCAGCCTGTTGATTTCTTTCCCTCTTCCTCCACTTGGCTCTGCGATTCTTAAACCACACCTATAAAGAATAGAAAACACACAATTTAAAAATACTATAATGACAATAAGTGGTGTAACTAGAATTGCATGGGGCCTAGTGCAAGAAATAAATTAGGCCCCATGTGAAATTAAATTAAATCCAATGACAAAATGTCCACCTTCAATGAAATGCATCAAACATATAAGATACATAAAATACAGTATAAACAGTCATAATTAAGTTTTATGGACTTGTAGGAATGATAACACCATAAACCTTTTCATTCTGATATCAAGTAGGCATATATGTTAATCATAAACCAATTTGAAACATCCATCCATGCAATCATCGTGGGCCCCTCTGCAACTGCTGACCATGCATATTCAGAAATTTAATAAAAACTTCTCAGAGACGGAAGGATGACCACTTTTCCTTGTAATTAAGTATTACTTACATACTCATTCATTGCTTGCTTACTGAAGAAAAGCAAGCAGCCCAGATGCTGGCACTGACTATATAAGTAGAGTTAGACAAAAACTTGATTGAAAGAGTACCATGCTCAGGCACTGCCTTGTGCCCCCATGTTTAGCTGGCACTGCTCTTTTATGATTATTTTGTTTTTTAAATTTCGGTATCTAGTTTCTGTTTTAGATGTTTTTTACTATAGATTTGTTACACCTGAGATGGAAATGGCACAATCAAAGGCTAAGTTTAACAGGACAAGGAAATGAAAGACCAATCAAAAACAGGCAGGGGTTTGTTACCAAAAGGTCAAATAAAACAAATTCAACAAGATCCAAATAATGTATCAAAAGATCAAAACAAATGTCAGAATCTTCAATCTCTCAAAAATACCCTTAGTATAATAATGCGTGGAGTTTGCATGTTCTCCCCGTGTCTGCGTGGGTTTCCTCTGGGTGCTCCGGTTTCCTCCCACAGTCCAAAGACATGCAGGTTAGGTGTATTGGCGATTCTAAATTGTCCCTGGTGTGTGTGGGTGTGTGTTTGCATGCGCGCCCAGCAGTGTTCCTGCTTTGCACCTTGTGTTGGTTGGGATTGGCTCCAGCAGACCCCCATGACCCTGTAGTTAGGATATAGCGGGTTGGATAATGGATGGATGGATGGATGGATGGATAATCACATATAAAAGTACTGCAATATATATAAATAAATCTATAGATTGTAAAAATGTATAATTAAATAAATGTCATCTAAATATTATGAAATGCAATGTCATTATTTTATAATTATTACACATTTTATTTCAAAATGGTCCATTTTTATTGCACAAAGCAAATTTTACAAAGAGCTCTATTAAAGCCAGCACTATTTATTTCACAATGCCTCTTTTCCTGATGATTTCATCACTTGTGAATTAAGACCAATGGACTGAGCCTTTTCCCATTGGTTAATCCTTTGCTGTTGATTATTTTTCTCTGATAATAACTGGTATATCTGATGGACCTTTCCTTCGCTCTGTCTGTCTGTCTGTCTTTCTCTCTTTCACTCTCTCCCATTCAGTAAGAACAACAAACTACCACTACTCCCGCAAAGAGCTATTTATCCTCTCCCTGAAAATCTCTACCTGTCATCTTGATTGTTCTCAAGGCTTAAAGAATGCAAGGGCTCCCTCACTGTTCCCTCCTAAATGGTTACTGTCACCCAACAATTTAGCACCACCAATCTAAAGAGCAGTCTGTCGGCCACAATATGATGCTGTTTTCAAACAAATTGACGAAACATTGGGAGTGCTCGAACAGATACATGCTTTACAAAACATTTACACTAATGAAGTGGTTTTTGGTTTAACATCAGCTGAGTGCTGTGCCCACACAGCACAGAAAGTCATCTGAAAGCATGTCATCTTCATGGGCATTTTCTGTGTGGAGATAGTCAGTCTTAAACTAACAGCTTCATCATCAATGTCAACATTTTGAACAGCACCTCTATGTCTGAGCATTTCCAGCATATCGACAATTCATCTCAAAACAGCATTGTGTGTTAAATTATCTATTTCTGTTCAAACTAACCATCCCAACTTTTGACTACCTTCTTGTGTTCATTGGTTGAAATGCAGTAAGTAGTAATGCTAAGATTTTTGGCAGCCTACAATCGGGGGAATGTAATCAATAGAAAAGGATTAACAATAGAAAAGAGGCATTCTGAAATAAAATAGAGCAGGCATTAAAAGACCCATTTCAAAATGTGCCATTAAGAAAAGTTTGCTTTGTGAAATATAAACGGCCTTTAAAAATATGGCCATTTTAAAATTAAATCTGTAATGATTACAAAATAATGACATTATAATTCATTAAAATATATTAGCGCTGCTGCCTCGCAGTTAGGTGACCGGGTTCGCTTCCCGGGTCCTCTCTGCGTGGAGTTTGCATGTTCTCCCAGTGTCTGCGTGGGTTTCCTCCGGGCACTCCGGTTTCCGTCCAAAGACATGCTGCTTACGTGCATTGGCGATTCTAAATTGGTCCTAGTGTGTGCTTGGTGTGTGGGTGTGTTTGTGTGTGTCCTGCGGTGGGTTGGCACCCTGCCTGGGATTGGTTCCTGCCTTGTGCCCTGTGTTGGCTGGGATTGGCTCTAGCAGACCCCCGTGACCCTGTGTTCGGATTCAGCGGGTTGGAAAATGGATGGATGAATAGTTTATTGACTCATTTATATATATTGCTGCACTTTTGCATGTGATTATTTATATCATAATTGCTGTTTTATTTATTTTATTTTGGTGCTAATGGCATTCTATACATGCCACCATATTAAATACCAGTTGTACAAAAATGACATGCTTCATATATTGGCAGTTACAGAGTAATAGGAAGCCATCATAACAGACAAGGTCACAAGAAAAAACAAAATGCCAAAGAATGCAAACCAAAACAGTTAGCAAAATGGTGACCAGGCAATTTAATCAAAACAATATTAAAAAATAATATCAAGAGTAAAATCAAAACAGAAATGTAAAGATCCCACAAAAAGGTTTCTGCATGGAATTAAAATTACTACCATGACAAGTTTAATAATGTGCTTTGAGTTTTGGTGCTTTAGGTTTCTTGCCATTAGTTGAGTTTTGGAGCCCTGTTTCATTTTAACCAAATAATCATGTAGGTCAGCATTAAGGTTTGAAAATTGTATTTCATTTTTGCTCTTGCTCTTTTATTATGAAAATGAATACTCCACACAAAAAGTAATTTTTTTACGTGGTGAGGCACAAAGATAACCGAACTGGGTTTGGGGCTTTCCTGGAAAACCACCTGGAGGTCGGCCAAACGTGAATAATACAACTATATCCCCTCCTACATGCCCTCTCAGGGTATACCCTGTGAATAGCCCAGTCAGTACTTGCACAACAACCTCTACACAAGTTGCCGCTATAATGTTAGGTGAAAAAAATTGAACAGCTAATCAATATTAAATTTCTCATGAAATTAAACAAAACGGCCACAGAAACTTGTGAAACGATAAAAACAGTGTACAGTAATAACAGTTTGTCTCGCACACAAGTTTTTGAGTGGCACAAATGTTTCAAGGAAGGACAAGAAAATGTGGAAGACGTTCAACGCCCAGTTCAAGAGGTGGGTGGGTGCTTCACCAAGACAATGCTCCCACGCACAATGCTTTTTCCGTACTGCAATTTTTGACTGACAAAAACATTCCTGTCCTCGATCATCCTTCCTTTTCGCCCGATTTAGCTCCCTGTGACTTTTACTTGTTCCCGAAAAATCAAAAGTGACCTGAAGGGAACACATTTTTCTTCAATTCATGAAGTGAAGACAGAAACGGCAAGCTTGTTGAAGAGCCTCGAGCAAGAAGACTTCCAGCACTGTTTCAATCAATGGAAGATACATATGGAACGGTGTAGAGATCGAGATGGCGGGTATATAGAAGGTGACAATGTTTAGAATGCTGTAATTCAGCAATAAATATTTTTTTTTACCAATCTGGTTATTTTTGTGTCTCACCTCGTATACTTTACTTACCCCATGTGGTTTAAAGTGTTGGTGGAGAAAGATTTTCAATCTCACGTGTTCATTCACGATGGAGATAAAAAAAAAGTTTCTGATAGACCAGACGTCTGCGGTGACCAAATTAAACAACAACCAACAATAGCAAAACAGCCAAGAAAAAACTCATATTATTTGTGTTGCATAATCTACATGTGAATCATCTAGCTGCATGCTCTCAAACACATGTGTTTTTACCAAAAAAGTGTTAAAAACAGTAAGTCACAAAACAAACAGCTCTCAGATATGAGCAAGAATTTGAATTGTAGACCATCTCATGCCACTACATTTATATTCATATCGACAGCTACTGTGCCTCGGCATTATTTAGCAACTGACTCTCTGCCTCGAGTTTATTTCCACCAGAGTAAGCTGTTGTGTTCCCCATAATGCATTAACAGATTAAATGGTATTAGAAAACTGAAAAGGAAAATATTATTATTATTATTATACATCTATGGTTGGATGTAGTGGGAAGTCAAGCAAAATGACACCTTTTATTGGCTAATTAAAAAGATTACAATATACAAGCTTTCAAGGCAACTAAGGCCCCTTCTTCAGATCTAAACAGCCTCCTTGGAGTGCTCATCTGCTTCTAAAGGATATTGTTGCTTTCATTCCAGATATACAACAGATGTTTCATTGTCTTGTTGGACCAGAAGTCAGAAATCTCTTGTGCTTCTTTTGGTGTTGAGACAATGATCCCAGTAAAGAAGTCACTGACTATAGAATGAAAGTGCATATCTTTGAATACAGTCTTTTCCCAGATGTAGCTAGCTATGGCCTTCAAAGTGCTGCACAAGACGAAGAACAGAATTTCACCACAGATGCAAAGTAGTTTGTTGAAACAGACTTTTATCTTGATGATGGGATGAAGTCATTGTCCACAGCAGCTGCTGCCATTGAACTTTTGTGGAGAACAAATGAAATGCTGACTTGCTTTAACCTCTGGCTGCATAAAATAGCTTCAAGCAATTGGGAAGCTATGGAAACTTTTTCATCTGAGGATCATGCCTGTGCCTGAGGAACCTTGATTTTAGTGCCCATGAGCTACCTATTCAGCACAGTCTTCGGATCAGCTAGAATCTGAAAAAGGATACATTTACGTTCAAGTTATCCACTTAAAGTAGACCTTTCACATGATGTGGAGTTCTATCAGCAGTAAACAACCAGCATGATCCCTTCGGATTTGTAGCTCCATTTGTTTTACAACTAAATTTTCACTTTGGGATCTCACAGCTGATAACCATGACTGGAACACAACTCAACCTCTAGGAGTGCTTGACTGCAAGGACCTCTGTAGACAACAATGAAGACAAGTTCAAAGCCCTGCTGATACCCCTTGGGACAAGTGTTGCAAACAATATTTGGCTACTCTTCGACACAAAAGAAGTGGCAATCTGATAAACCAACAATAATGCCAGGTATGTTTGTGCTTGTAAAGAGCTTACAAACCAAAGGCAGTAAGTGTCTTATGGGACATATTAAAAGAGTGTTTCCTAGTAAAGATGGAAAAGTCAGAATCGAAGTTCTTATAGAAGAGAGTGTAAAGCTCGAACAGTGCTGTTTTTACCTCAGGGGAACTAAACAATATTAAAATTAGACTGTGGTACTTAGCGAGATTGGAAATGAAGTGTTTTGTTAGTTAAATTTTGTTGTCAGAAGACTGTCATCTATTGGTCTTCTGTTAACTTTTGTGTTTAGAATAATGACATCGGTTGGTCTTATGTGGTACTGCAGTATATTTAAATATTTAAATAATCCTTTTACTCAAGATCAGATGGTGTAACTGGCAGGAGGAAGCACAGTTGTGTTTAAACAACTGAATCCTCTTCCATTTGTTTTCTGTTGAAGCCTCTCAAAGCATCAGTTTAAAATTCTTTATGTGCGTGTAGATAGTAAGGAACAATATTCCTTGTATTAGAGCAGCTTAAGTCTTATATTTAGAGTTGTGATTTTAATATTATTCTCATATGTGCTGTATGCTCTCTAGCAATTAAAAGGTACTGTCAGCAGCAATAATATTAATCTCTTTTAAATTTTTTTCTACAGATTAATACTTTTATATTGTTTTAGCAAACTTCTCCATTGTGGTAAAAGGGGAATGAGGTTAAGCTGCCTTTTATATTATTAAATTATTATTAATACTTTTATATTGTTTTAGCAAACTTCTCCGTTGTAGAAAAAGGATGAATGAGGGTAAGCTGCTTGTCAAATTCTAAACAGGATATAAAGAGGACAGAATATACTAGTTGTTAGGGATTTGTTAGGACTATTTTGACTTTGCTTTTTTTAAATTCATGTATAATATAATAGTTTTGCTTTTAATATATTTATCATTATTTTACTGACATTATCACATCATTGATTTGTCATGAATGCTATGATGCTGATTCTGGATTGTGGAAATATTGTCATATTTCACCACTATTTTTTGTTTTCCATTCAGGCTTTGAATAGAAGAGAACTCATTTATGTTGGTGGTTGTTTATACTGACAACTATTTCAATGTAATAAAACTATTTTGTACTGTCTTTTATGCCATGTTTTATTTTTGCCAACACTGCCATTAACTTGTTTAGTCTCTTTGGTTACAACCCAGCAGCAGTTGTGCGTGATGTCCCTTAAGTGACAAAATAAAAGGTCACCCATACGTCCTGTCACATTCATGATAGTGGATAACCTAACATTTTGCTTGCATTTATTTTTCTATTCAATTTTCTGGTTAAAGACTCTTGGCTACATTATTTTTACACTCTGATTAACGTTTTTGGGATAGACAACAGTTTCTTTTGAGTCATTGGCTATGATCTATGTCTTTTCTTCCAGTACATTTTCCTTTTCTCCCATGCTGGTTCTTTATTTGACATAACAGAGTCTACATGTTTGCTAGACACATGATGCACATGTTATATGACTTATGATACCATAACATTTAAAATGGCTGAATTAGTAGGAAGTAAAAGCTATAGACAAATTAGTATGTAACTATAAAAACTATTTAAGGAAAGTATTCTGAATAAGAATTCTTGATGGGTTTAAACTAAATATTTTGTCTAGCATTTTGGTGTTTATGCTAATAAAACTCGAATGGCTTGTGTAACAGACCCTTGCTTCTACTTTGACAACTTTTTGGTAAATCCCAAATAACAGACAACTTCTCGTCCATACCACTCCTGAGATGAACATTCAGTTTGGATGGGAATTTTTTCAATCCAATTTGAAGTTTACATTAATGAAGTAAAACATACTGAAACATCAATGGATTTAGGTTAGCCAGTGATTTAGGCAAGCAAACACGTTAGATGACTTTGAAAAAGCCTATGTTTCTGATGTGGTGGTCACTTATAAGTTGCGTGTCTAAGATTACAGGAAAATTCAAAGAGCTCACAGGTCATGGGAGTCAAAGTGTATATATACTTTATTTGTTCACAAGAAAGTTGCTAAAAAAAACAATGATTATTGAGGCTTTCTTCATACTAGTTTATCAGTTTAACTTTAGTAGAAATGTTTAATTGACATGCACGGGTATGTCACTAGCCTTACCGGGATTTATTTACAGGGAACAATGGGAAAACTTTTTTTGCTTACAGAGTGACATACTGTTTTGTACTTTTCCTTGAAGTGGAACTGTGAGACCGCTTAAACCCTCCTTCTTATTCCACCCCTTCCACACTTCAGAGCCAAAACAAACAATGCAGTCGTATTATAGGCAAGTCTCAAAGGCACACTGGTGTCCCTGACACAAGCCTCTTTTTTCTTCCTCTACCTTTATCTTTGCCAACCAACAGGCCCGGTCTTAGGTATTATGGGGCCCTAGGCAAAACGGGGGTCCAGGGGCCCCTGGAGGGGGCGGAGCCCCCCTGGAAGCTCTGCGAAATGAGTGAAAATTAGACCAAGGAGACGTTTTCTTGTAACGTTACGAGGTCATCACCCTGCGTCCCTTTTTCGCCCGAAGTAGTTATTGAAAGCATCAGTATCGGCTTTTTTCTTTCGCTTAGCTGCTCCAGATTCGTATTTATGCTTCGAGGACATACTGACAGACAGGGGTTTCGTTCGTTCTCGCAACTCAGATTGCGGTTCTGCCTTCCACTCCCGTGCCACCTGCTGCCACTGACGAGGTGGAAGGATTTATAAGATCTTGACTTCGTCTTTATTCTTCGACGAATGATGATGAGGGCTGATTCGGGGCCTGGCCGCCGTCGATCCAGGGCGCCTACTTCGCCTATGCCTACCACCAACAATGCATGAAGAACCCAACTTATGACTTTCTTTTTCTTATTTTTACACTATGGTTCATACCAAATAAAAGATAAGCATTTGGGTAATGGATGAGGGTACAGGTTTAATTGAAAGGGCCACATTGGCTCTTTCCCTCATCACAGGAATATTACATAATGAAAAAATTATCATTCCTCATTGCTGAATCACCAGTCCACAAGCAAATTTTGATCTCCTTGGATCTAAGGAGAGTTAACCCTTTGAGGTGGTGGGGAGGGTCTAGCTGTTTCAAGAACTGTCTTTCAAAGCTCTCAAAGCCACACTGCAGTCATTTTTGCTCAGTGTTTTTTAGTAAAGACAAGTAATTAAAATTACATCCACAAACTACTTAATACTAGTTAATACGGTACTATTGATTTGCTTCCTGAGACATCTTTTCCTAAGGGAAGACTATATGTACTATATAGAACGCAAAGTAAAATATAATTAAGAAAATGTAGCTAATAGCTTTATGCAACCATCAACAGTTCGATTGGCATAGTATTATCACAATTAGAAAGAAGATGAATGAAAAAGCTCTGTCAATACAGCTTTGAGTCATTGTGACTATCTGGTGATGCCATATGGATTATCAAACATTAGTAGTATTTCAGTCTGTTTGCTAAGGATGATTTTTTATGATATCTAAGATGTTGATATTCTAGTATATAAAGATGAAAAACATACTTTTTCATTGATTGTGAACTTGCAAGATCATGCAAGAATGATGGTAAAGTCTAGGATATATTAATAACAAATTGGAAAAGTGCAAATTTCACACAACCTTTCTTGAGGATATAATAAATCTAACAGGGAACCCCAGCATGGAAGTGATTAAAATGTA
Organism: Polypterus senegalus; assembly: GCF_016835505.1. Taxonomy (NCBI): domain Eukaryota; kingdom Metazoa; phylum Chordata; class Cladistia; order Polypteriformes; family Polypteridae; genus Polypterus; species Polypterus senegalus. The sequence goes on from NC_053154.1 coordinate 88,614,843, forward strand.
AGGAGTTTTAAATTGGCCATCACCTAATTCTGTAAAACTGGTGCAATGATTTATTGGTTATGAGCGATGACAGATTATACATTTTTGTTCCATAATATCTCCAAATACTTTATTAAGCAAGAAAATGCAGCCTTGAATCAGCTACAAATGTTTTTACTGTGGCACTAGTATTACATCATCCAGATAATTCACTCCAGTTTGAAATGGATGTATTTGCATGAAATGATGGGGTGGATGCAGTTAATTTTTGAAGACTCTCAGAAACAAGGTAGACTAAGTTAAACAGAAGAGAATTATCATGATGGTGATCACTGATGAGCAAAACAGTGGACTTTGGCTTCACACAGTTTCACAAAACTGCACCCTTAAATTAATTTTGAACGTGATTTGCAATTGCAAAATGCAAAACTTATTACAATTGTTTTTTGTTTTTTGCTTGGGCCTTGTAGTAATTATATTGCACTACGTACATATGACAATAAACTTGACTTGACTTGAGTGTGCTCTCAACGCACCAGCATCTTACATTCAATCTACTGCAAACAGTATAGGCCCTGACCCTCTTCCCACCATACAATAATTAGATTCTATATGATTAATTGTATGTTTGTGTGTTTGCTGCCGCCAAATAGATCATTAGAATACTTTTTAAGTTTTACCAAATTTGAAGTTTTCAGTCAAAATAAACCAAAATGAAAACAGTTCCGATTAGAATTGATTTTATGAATACAAATTAGAAAAGATAATGTCCATAGCACATACTGTATCCTCATATTCACTAATGACTTTCCACCATCCACGGTGGGCTGGCGCTCTGCCCGGGGTTTGTTTCCTGCCTTGCACCCTGTGTTGGCTGGGATTGGCTCCAGCAGACCCCCGTGACCCTGTAGTTAGGATATAGTGTGTTGGATGATGGATGGATGGATGGACTTTCCACCATTGGGAGTATTTACCACTTAACCATACTCTTTGTTTCTGGCCTATTAAAAATTATAAATAGAATTACTATATGGTACAGAACTACATCACATTTTTTTTGATATATGAAATTAATAGTAAACTACTGTATGTTACATGGTTTTCTATTGTGAAAAAAACATCTAGCTTCTTCTCAAAAGTTCTTACTAGCTGTTATTTTGAAGTTTACTTTTATAAACTGTATATTCTTACATAAATATTCATTTATATGGGGCAGTGTGGTAGCACAGAGGTTACATTGCTGCCCCACAGATCCAGAGTGGTGGTTTGAACCCCACTCCAGATACTTTCTGAATAATATTTGTACTTTCTCTTCTGTCTATGTGTATTTTTCCTCTGGGTATTCTAGCTTTCCTCTTCACTAGTCCCATATGAGTGTGTGTGAATGTGCTCTGACTTATTATATTTATTTCTATAGTTCATTCTAGGGGACAAAAACTTAAGGCAAATGAATATGAAAATTAAATATTTTGTTTAATAATTAAAAAAAAATGGTGTGCATTTCCCCGTACGTATACTTTGTAGTGATTTTTATATATATATACTGTATGTATATATGTTTATATAAAATAAAACTGTAAATCAATGTGCTACTTCATTATATGACATGCACGCAGCATTGTACATAATTCAAATAGTTAATATCTAAGAATATTTCTGAAAAATATGTGCTGATATTACAAATTAGTTTCTGGTCAGCAGTAATCCTCCAAAACATACTTTCTGACTCCTCTACAGTGAGAAGCACCAGCGTGTTTTCACATGAGCCGTCTGACTCTATGCTGCATCTGCTGCAAGCGGCAGGTTTGAGAACTGCACTTCTCAAATCTCACTTTAAGTAACTTTTCTCAAAAATGTAGAAAGTGACTTTTATATTGATTATGAGCGGGCATTTCTTTTTATTTCAGCAGTAGATATTACTGACTGGCTGTTCTCCTTTAATTCCTAAAATGCAGAAAATACTTCCCAGGTCTTTGACTACCTGCCTTCATAAACTAGTTCTTACTGAGCAACGGCAAAGACAACATGCTGAAAATAACTTAAGAACAGACCTTTTAATAAAAAAAAAAAATTAAATAAGATGTTAAAAGAGACACAAACAATAAAACTAAAATTCTGAAAGATTTTTAAACAACAAAGATTTTAAAAGAATGGTGCTCCTGGCCTCTTTTAGTAGGGGATAATGACATCTGTTATATCACATGCTGGCAAATGTGCTCACATCCACTACAAGTAATGATGTAATGGCCATCTTGAAAGCGTAGGAAATGTTTTTCTCTTGCCAGCCACACAACACAAGTGTGAAAAATAAGGAAATAAATTTTAAAAGTACCTTAAAAAATGCTGCATCACATTGAGCTGGCTGTAGAACTTGACTGCCACCATACTTATGTAGCTATTCAGTGCTGGATAACATAACATTTTTGCTCCTGTTTAATAATCTGAACAAGCAGAAATATGGTTTGATTCCATTCTGCCTTACTCAGGCAAAGTGACAAGCAACAATCCAACAGTACATTATTTTTTAACTTTGATGAAGATAAGTTACTAGAAAAATCTTTGACTTAAATATATCTTATTGTTCATTGCAAACACAAAAAAGTTAACAACAGACTATTTGAATGAGAGATCCCATTGAAAATGGATGTAGTCAAAGGGATCCAAACAATAGACTCCCTCAAGCAGCGTTGTCATCTTTTGCGCCTAACTATAATGGAGAGGTGATGGAGAGAATTGTTGGGAACGCGCTCTTGAAGCACTCATGTATAAAAATTCCAAGTACAAAAATGTATTTTTTCCCTATTCCAGCATTTTTATATAAACATACAGTTTATATAATTAGACCATTAATTGTGCACATCTCTAGTAATTTTCTGTATTTTTGTATTTTCTTCATTATACATACTAATAATTTCATAGGTAAACAACTGGAATAAGTAATGTAATTAAAAACCTAAAACCTTTGTGCATGAATTTTATTCTTTCCTAATGTTATAAACATGTATTGTCACAGTTAGGGATGTCACAAAAAAATAATATTTTGGTACAAAGTCAATTCCAAAGTTTTGAAAGTATAACAGTACTACCTTTTTTGCAATATCACTATTACCAATAAAATCTGTATCATACTCTGGAGTAATTGTGTGACTGTCGATAAATTAACTACTTCATAAGGCACAGTGACACATGAGAAAACTGTAAAACCTCACGTGAAAATGACTCACAGTGGTGATGATACAGCAGCACATCAACACATGTCGGTAAGAAAAACAGCAAAACTCATGTCTGGAAGAACTGAGGCAGAGGAATTAAAGTGAGTGTGATTGCAGGAATCACACTTCTTGTAAAAAAGGAAAGACACACACACGTATGGTCTCTTGTTACCCCCCACTTTTATCTCATTATGTAGTTAGTTCTTTGTGCATGCTTTAAGAGCGAAATAATATCACCGATCAGATGAGGTGTAATCGTATAACTTGTATTGTTGCACATTTGTAAAAGGACATAAAAAGATAATAAGAGTAATTGCTTCTAATAGGAGTCCTACACATGAAAGGAAGCTTCAAATTCATTCTGATTGTAATGGGCACTTCTACAGAAGCCAATCAGTCCATGAACTTGCCGTTTTCTAACAGGCATATACAGATCAGGGTCACAGGCCCTTACACGCATCCTCAATTATGCACATTGATCTATGAAATATGAGAGGACTGGCAGTGCTAACAACAGCTGTAGCAGAATTTAAACAAAGTCCCTTTTTGACCTGCCCTCACCAGCGATGACAAAAGCAGCTCCATTTGTTAATACCAAAATAACATTTATTTAGTGTTTCAATGCTTCTAAGGACAAGAGACATCTTCCTATTAATACAACATGTAGTCTGTTAGCAGAAATACATGATTGCTTCAAACACTGACTTTGTGCCATTCATTAGTCTTTTGAAAGCAAACTACCGTTCATTAGTATGACCCATAAGTGAAAGCACACGTCATATATTTAAATGGTATGTAGAAGAAAACAATGCCGTCTCAAAGTTCTTGATTTATTGAGTACAGATAATGGCAACTGAAGTAAATTTCAAATTAAGGGTTTGTACATAATTTGTATACAAGCATAAGCAATGGCTAAGTGTGACCACTCACATATGAAATCTTGAAAACTGCAAAACAGAGGCATTTTAACAGGAGTTCTGAAATAAAGAATTAATGTAAAAATGACAACACTGACTTCACACAAGAAGCTTTAAAGTTGGGATAACTCAAAAAAAGGAGGGACGGAACTTAAATTAAAGCCCCAGGAGCTTGTTTGTGATATTTAAAATCTGAATTAGTTTGACTCATCTGTTAAATATTATTCTATAGTAGTATATTTTTATCACCTACTGATGCAAATATAAATCTTACAGTAGCATATGTTACAAACTTAACAGCATGATTCTTTGACAAACCAGATTTTAAGAGCATGTTGTTTTGTTACAGAAACAGCTTTAATGAGTTTACTTAAATGAGATTATCCTGAATTATCTTAGAATTCACTAATTCAACAGTACATACAGTATATAGTGACAATTGAATTTTAAAATTTATTATGGATTTTTAAGCAGTATTTTTAAGCTACTGGAGAAAAATGTCAGAAAATAAATTTAAACTGTGCAAATGCTGTGATATATCAGGTAGTTCATGGCATATCATTCTTAATAAACCCTGTGATGATTTCCCACCAAGATTAAAACTCCCCATTTGTTGTTGTGTCCCTACCTCTGCCATACATTAAAGTTCAAGTGGTTATATTGAATTTTGATATTTATGAATGCCAATTCAGTTTACTTATGTAATAGATATAATAGATTCAGTTATACCAGTATTTTAAAAGCTATCTTTCAAAGAAACCACACACTCTAATGTCTCCCTAACTACAGAAGGAAAGAGCAAAATGATAATCTAATTAAAAAGAAGATTAAGTTGAAGCAAAATCAACATGGCAGACTGAGCTATGCTGTGAAAGGCAGGCCCATCCAATACCTCTGTGTTGATTCTGTGTTGAGCTCCACAAGCCCAATACAAAACCAGTAATGTCTTTAATTTGCTCTTCTCTGGTGATTTATATGAAAACACCTGCATTGTTTCATGCTGCGAGTTTTTCAAAGCTCCCACATGAAAGAGTACATTTCACTATTGAAAGATACAGAAACATGATTGATCACTTTTAAGTGCATTTGATATGTGACATGTATTCTTTTACTGACGCAGTGAGAAGTCAATTGAAAACACAAGGCCATGCGTTGGCCCTTGCAAAATGTACCAAAGAAAAGGGTGACTACTTGATACTGAAATGTATATAAGCAGCACTCATCCTAAGATTCATGGGCTGCAGGGGCAGATTATTGTGATGAAATGCAAACTAGCGATTTTATTTCTCCCTGTGCTTTCTTGCTCATGCGATATTTACACTCTTCTCCTGGTTGAGTGATGGCTCTGTGGCTAAGGATCTGCACTGGTATCTGGAAGGTTGCTGGTTCAAATCCTGTTACTGGCAGAAGGGATCCAACCTCCGTAAGGCTCTTAACTTGAAAATGTCTCCACAGGGTGTATCTGCAGTATGTTTTCCCCAATGGTGTTATTTGTTTTTACAAAACTCAATTATATAAGCATTATCACAACAATGATCTTTAGTTTGAATGATTTACTACTGAATATTTGGTAAGTTTGCTATCATTTATCTATTTATATGGTAATGTGGAGATGCTGTTGATATGTTTTATGATAAACTACGAAATCAGAATAAATGAGGGTCTTCAAGCCATTTAAATTACCTATTATTTTTTATATCATTATAATGTACACATTGTATAAAGTTAGCCAAAAACTCACATTCAGATGACATTCTCAAAGCTGATTCTGGCACTACTAATTTAACACAGGCAAATTCTCATGACTCCGTAAGCAAATATGCAAGTGCAAAGATCTCTCTTTAGCCACATGAAACAAAAGTATTTTATGACAAAAGATTTATACGGTACCTGAGGAAAATTCCAGGATTCATGCTTTTCCACCTCAAGGGGTAACATTTGATCATGGTAAGATTGATGTGTTTTTGTCTTTAAGATTTACCAGGCATTAATAAGAATATGTGAGAAAATGCACATAAAACTCCACACAGCTCATTAGAATTTTAAAGGCCTTAACCAAAATCATCAATGATCAAACTGTTTTTATATGATTTTAAATTAAAAAAGACATGCTAATCAGCCTACTGTGAGCCTCACGCCACTCTGTACAGTATGAACGAATGGTCCAGAGCAGGGCTCTATAACACTTCTTCTGTAAAAGAGTCTTTTGGTTTTACTATGAGTTGAGACATAAGTCAGTCGACCATATCATTCATTAAATAATTATTTGTGGGGTTATAGTATCTTAAATTCTTCTTTTTTATGTTATTTTTCATCTTTCTAAATCAATTACTAAGGTGATAATATAATACATTAATAAAAATGAAGTTAATTGCTACCCATATTTTTATATTTTCAAATGCACTTTTAACCTCTAACTACCAGGTTTCTGCCCAAAAATCTAACTTCTCCTTTAATATTTCATCATGGTAAATGGGCATTATCTGAGATTTAACCTCTCCAACACTAATGCCTTGAAACTATCTCTAGCAATAACATCATACTGTCACCATGAACTACTATGAATAATCTCATCAACACCTGACTTCCTTCCACTATTTTTCCTTAATGATTTGTTTCTGAGTTCTTGTACCTTTCTTCTCAACTTCCACAAAATCCATCCTTTGCTCACTACCTGTGTACTTCAGCAAATCCCTGTTGATACCGGTGCACAGAGCAGGCTTGTGGCCTCCCCATCACATGCAGAATGCGGCTCATTGTTTGGTGTATTCTATCCATTGTTATACCTACTGTACATCCCTGCTCTGCATTGCCCTCTCTTTGCTGGCTGTCTATTGCTGGCTGTATCCAGTTCAAAACTCTTATTCCAGTCCTGTACAGCTCCTATCCTCACTACACATGGTCTCTGATCACTCCATAAGTGCTGCCAACATGTTTCTGGTCTGTTTTGACTTAATAAATGTCTCTAACCAAAAATGGATTATGTCTCAGTTCCTTTTCCTAAGAACTATGTAACAGCCCTTTCCTCACCATACAAACTATAACTAGTCAACTGAAATTCAGGTGCCTCTTAAATCCAATTTGTGCACTAAACAACTAGATAAGATTAAAGCTTTCATCTAACTCTCTTATGGATGCCTAGAACTTATTTGATGGAATGGTTCACTGTGATTTCATTGACTGTTTAATTAGTTTCTCATCAAGCAGAGGCACTAGATACATTATTTTTGCACCTAAGATTGCCACTTAAAAGGATAAGTAGAAATTTTTTCTTCACAATCGTGGCATATATTAGTTGGACACATGAAACTGTGTCTCTTTGTAAAGAAAAGCCTTAAAACCTACTGAATATGTCTTCACTTTGAAGTAGCAAAGGTTTCTTCTTTGAGGCATGCTTGTGACAAATAAAGTAAACTAGAATTAAAACATTTTATCAGAGATTCTTGATACTTTTTTCTCAAGGTAGGTATACATTCCCTGCTCACTTGCAGCAGCCTCCATGGATAAAGTTATCATGGTAAGCCCAGCCCATTACCTTCTTTGTTGTTATTTTACATAGCCTACAACATAAGATGTATGTATTTTTAATAAAAGCCTTAGACTTTTGAAAGAGCCAAGCCACCCTTTTCCATGGCATGTATTAAGAACACAAAAAAAAAATCAGAAAATGAATAAGGCAGAGTGTGCGATACAGCAGATTACTGCGCAACCTACCAGTTATCAAATGATGCATAATGAGTTGCTCTTGCTGTGGCTATTGTAATAAAAGAACTGAGTGAGTACATTCAGAGACAGATAGTAATCATTCTGTAAATACACAAGGAGAACATATAAACTCCATGTAGAACCTGGCATTGTAAGGCAGGAATGACAGCTCTGTGCTACCACTCTACCTATGTTAAATTACTAAATGTCAACCTGATTAAATTTAGGTGAATTGGCGTTTGCTAAAGTGGCTGAAGTGTGTGTACGTGTGCATGTGTTTGCCCTGCGATGGACTGGCACTCTGTTCCGGTGTTGTTCCTGCCTTGTGCTCTATGACTGCTAGGATAGGCTCCTACTGCCTTGCAACCCTTCCCTGGATAAGCAGGTTAGGAAAATGAATGTATTGTTATTATTATTATTGTGCCTTTAGCAGACAAAAACATATGAATAGTTTAATGGATGGAAGATACTGAAGACAGCAATGAAAAATAATAATTACATTATTGGGTAACAAGGTGGTGCAGTGATAACGTTGCTGTCTCACAGTGAAGGAGACTGGGGGTTTGTGTCAGCATGGAGCTTGCATGTGCTCCCCGAGTTCTCTGGTTTCCTCCCACAGTTCAAACACATGAAGGTTAGGTGGACTGGTGCTTCTAAAATGGCCATAGTATGTGTGTGTGTGTGTTTACCCTGTGATGGACTGGTGCCCAATCTGAGGATTGTTCCTGTCTTGCATGAAATGCTTGCAGAGATATGGTACAGCTGCCCTACGACCTTGCACTGGATAAGCAGGTTAGGAAGATGTATGGATGGATGAATGAATGCCTGTAGCATTTGTTCTTGTCACATATTTACATGCTTAATATTTGTTCAATATTCTCTGTCACTCAAGCACACCCATGCTTGTCAGTGGAAATAATAAGAAAATAAGTTTCTGTGTAGTGAAAGAATATAGACAATTTTAAATGTGCCTTTTTCAGTTATTAATGTTTTATTGTCTACAGAATAGAGACAACAATTAACATCTGAGCATCAGCATTCAATGTCAGTAACTGTGCTTGGCAATGGCTTTGAGGTGAATCCACGAAAGGGTGCTGAGGAGGAATATAGGAATATGAACAGGGTAGTTTGTGACAAGAAGAAAACAGCCATTCACCTTTTTAAATGATTACATTTCACAACAATGATTTGATTTTTTATTTATGCATAATCTCATGACACAGATCAATACTCAATAACATTTTTGGCTTGAAAAATGAACATATTTGGTAAGTTTAAAGACTTGTCTTTATAATGGGATCCTAGTACCCATAGATACCATTATAAAATGCACATTTTTTTTTTAATTATGAAACATGCTTCGCTTTAGAATGCAATTTCATGTGGAAAACTAATATACAGGGGTGGCCAAAAGCTTTGGCAGTGACACAACATTTGTGTCACTGCCAAAACTTTTAGCCACGACTATATACCTTGATTATGAATAAAAAAGTTTAACATGAAAAATACTAAACTTATCTTTTAACTTTGTACTTTTTTGGAGCCTCAACATCTCCTTGAATTAAAATTTAACCTTATTTACCCCTCAGCTCCCATCTTCTTATATTTAATTTCACATTTGTAACTGGAATTTTTCTTTTACTGTTTATAAAGCACTTTGAGCAACAGTTTAGTATGAAAATGTATTACAGAAATAAAGTTTCGTTGTTGCTGTTGTTAAACAGACAAATGTATTTTATCAATATATGTACATCTTCAGATAGATAGATAAACTGATAGAAAGATAATACTGCACATAAACAAACTACACAAGAAACTGAACATCAGTTATTTAAAGCTGCAAGACACAAAACAGGCAGGCAGATACAGAAATTGTAATGATTGGTTTAATGGCGCCTGCCTTACTTCTAATATTGTCAGGGAAGTCTCCAGTCTTCCATAATCCTACATCACTAAATGATTCAATGAATATGTAGATAGTTTAAGTAAAAGGGTGGATGAATGTGCAATTTTAATTAAAAACTACTTATATTCAAATTATATCTTAACACAATAAAATGTGAACAAGTCCATGGGTGGAGTACACTTTCAGTAAATTCCCAACACCATCTAGTGGCCAAAGGACAAACAAACCTTTATTAGACCTCCATGGCCCCCCTCTCTCACTCTTTGTTAAGAGAGGGTCAGACATTCTGGCACCTATTGGATTTCCTGCATACTAAAGTCCTGGAGGAATATTCCATGTTTCCACCAGCAGCATGTCAGAGAGCGAGGCCACACCTTTATCATATTGCTGTGCATAGTGAGCAGCAATTTAAAGAGCAGCATGTTTCACATTATCCCTTTAGTACACTGTCACCTTCAGAAAAACTGACACTTGTGGGCCATGCTCTACATGTTCTCTCTTCTGTGGGTACAGCTGTGTTTAGACACAATAATGGAGATCCAAGCAAGACCATTATGAAGTGAGAAAGGTAAAAAGGTATTTATCTGAACATGTCTGCAATCCAAAAATGACCCCAATACGCAGGCAACAGATCATTTAAAAAGACATAGCCAAAAACACAAGACAAAATACAAAATCCACAGACAAACTCAAAACAGAAGTTCCAACGAAAATAAAGTCACTAAACAAAAATCCAAAGAACAAAACAAATAGGTCAAATAACACCCCAGCTTTCCATCATGTGAGTGCTGCATAGCAAATATTGCCACATAACAAAAAAAAATAAGAAAGGCCTGGGGAACACGACAGGTATAAGGAAGGGCTAAGAGAAGTCAGGGTACCAGTCCATTCCTCACGAGCCAAAGGTCAGATTCTCCCCTGCAGTGGTCCATTATACTTGTCAGGGCCTGGAACAGAACTGTCCTAATGACCACTGCATCACCCTCACAACCATTTAACAAAATTGGGCATGACAGAACATTACCAATGGGTATTATTCGCAAACACTTATTTTTGTTTATTTATTTTACATTTCAAGACAAATGCAAAAGAAGCTGTATCGTTTTGTAACACTGCAAAACATCCATCCATCCATCCATTATCCAACCCGCTATATCCTAACTACAGGGTCACGGGGGTCTGCTGGAGCCAATCAAAGCCAACACAGGGAGCAAGGCAGGAAACAAACCCTGAGCAGGGTGCTAGCCCACCACAGACACTGCAAAACAAAGACACCAAAATATCCTTTAAACATCAAGTAAAACAAATATAGTAAGTAACAGGCCGACTAATTTCTAAATTGTTGAATTTGTGAAGTGATTAATAAAATCTGCAAAATTCACTTAACATGAAAGCTGCCTTTCTTTGGACAAAAACACAAGATGTTCAGTCTTGGTACATCATTGAGTGTAGTGAATGGTAGCAAACAAAAAACAGCCGGGTAAAATCTCTGAAGCTTCATATTGGTTATGCATGAAAAAATTCAAGAGGTGTCTGTTCCTCAGGTGACACTCAAAGGCTTTTTTCAAATCACTGAATATTGTTAATGATGTTGTTATTATAAAAATATTGAATATGAGCTCAGACCATTCTGCCCTGGGACAAGGACACATTTTCCTGCAATCTGTCCGTATCCCTCCAACTACCCATTGATTTGCCAGAGTTTCATTCCTGAAAAAATGTGCTGCCTCCTTGTAATCTCTGTCTTACCACACTGGCATTGTGATACCCTGTGCATCGGGCTAGATGAGGTACCACAGCTCGTCTGGGGCTAATTAGTGCACCACCCCATATGTCTGAGTAATTGATGGAGGGGTCAGTGCTAATTAGCTCGAAGGGTTAAAAGGTATGCTTAGTACTGGAAGGGAGGAACAGGTGGAGCAGTAGTGAGAGGAAAGTACAGAGAAAGGAGGATGGGGTGCAGAGCACCAGGGACAGACTTGGTGGCCTGGAGAGGTGGAGTCAACGTCCTAGAGGGGATTTGGACTTGTTGATTGATTCTGAAGGAGCAGCAAAGGATCAAAGGCACGGCTGGAGCAAAAGGGTTAGTCCGGGAAGGGATGAGCTTTGAAGGCAATCTGGCAATTGTTGCTGCGGCCCTTGCCCATTATCCCAAGAGGACCCAGATGACAGAGGAGCTGTAACAGTGCTTTTGTGCGAGACTGTGGCACAGATTTGGAAGTCAGTTTCTCTGACTTTAAAAGAAAATCTCCTGGTGGTGACTCAACTTGCTAACATTCTTATGTTTTTATATAATGAGAATATATGATTTTAAAACAACTTTTTTATGTGCACTTCAATAAAAAATTCACAGTTTGGACACTGAGCAACTCTCTTGTCACTGGTTCAGCCTGGTCATGACTATCAATGCTTGGATACAGGAATGAGGACCAGCCATCACAAGCCATGCAGAAGAAACTTCCTCTCGCTAGTGTGGTACTGTTTAATTGAGGTCTATCACAAGACTTTCCTCTTGCTTTTATTATCTTAGTGATGCCATTGCTACCCACACTGGCATGCTGGTTTATATTCCCACTGCTAAAGCGAATGTGAAACTTTCATTCCATCTTATGCCTTGTCCTCCAAGACAACTCTTTGCCAACCAGGCACCCCATGAGATAATTATCATATGTTACAAAATAAATATTGTGCCAATGGAAACCAATTTGGTGGGCCTGAACGAAAATGGGAAATACTGAAAAAACTGATAAAGCAAAATCATTTTAGTTGCCATTCTAGCAATGAATGAACATATATAATTTATAATGAGATTAGGAATCACAACTTTTGACTAATTAAGTTTAGTCCAGCAGTCTGTTTGAAACATAGATGTATATAGTAAGTAAATAAGATAATAGGTTTTATTTTATTATATAATACGCTACTGTGGCTGTCCACTTGTCTGTCCAGGATTTTAAATCACCTGTAGCTCACAAACCGTTTGACCTATTGACCTGAAATTTGGTACACATATACTACGTGGCGTCTACGATTCGCTTTTGGGGTGATAATTGGCCTTCAAGGTTATTCCTCTTTTTATTTCTTATTTTATTTTATTGTAGAATCAACTCTCAGCAGCGGTCAGCAGGCTGCCATTCTCATTCCCTACCACCTTTGCCATCACTTCCCCTACCTCTTCATATCTTAAATTCTTGAGGCAGATTGATGACTTAAGTGCCAGCTTAAATGAAACATTAAGGAAAACGTACTAAGTAATTGCAACACAAACACTGACTTATTCAGTTTTAACGTGAAAAGATGCCAACGAAAGAGGAGAAGAAGCGGGCCGCTAGGGGGGAGAAAAGTAGAGTTGCTCAGGAAGAAGCAAGCGCATCAACCTCTGAGGAAAACAATGAGAGAAAGAGTGTGAAACTATGAATGCTCAAGTCAAGTGTATTCACTGCACGTTATCGTGCAGTGTGCATTTATATTACTGCAGAATGTCATAAATGTATGTGAGAAATCATTTTATAACCTCCATTAATTACATCTTTTTGCTATGATTCCTAAGCAATGAACAAGAATAATCAAAAGCTAAGAAAATAATAAGGAAATTAAGGTAGCAGTATTGTCAGAAAACAGGCTACATTCAAAAAACAAAAAGTGACAGAGCCAAGTGTTGATAAACAGAACTGAAAAAACAAAACTGAAGTCAAAATATTTGCAGGAAAAGGACCATAAACTGAATAGTATTTCTTTCTCATAACATATTGCTATCAGTCATCGTTTTTGTCTTTTGTAAATTAATATAATGTTCAAATATCAAATACCAAATACTGAATGCCTTAATAATATAACATAATGACGTTGCGCATCATGACAACAACCTATGCAACAGATGTCTCCACCACAAACAAATTGGCATCCCAGTTCAGTTCACCATGCCTTCTTGTGTGGCAAGGGTTGGGAGCTTGGGGGAAAAAGATACAAAACTCCAGATGCCTTAATGTGCTTCTCTCTCCTTTCACATGGAAGATGTCTCCGGGAAGCTTAAATGGAAAGATGATCAGAGCACAATACAAAGAAGTAAAGAAAGACAGAGTTCCACAAAGAACATGATCCAAAGCATGCAGCTAATACAACATTGTAGTCGAGAAAAATGAAGAAAATGTGTAGTTAAATGGCCAGTTCCCCATTTCAACAAAACAAAAAACTTTAACATTTCTTTTCATTATGGTTCCTTAAATAAGAGCTTCTGTGCCTTTGTTTATTTTTGTTGTTTTTAAATGTGTATTTAGTTTTCCCACAAGATTCATTTTAATGAAAAGGAAACATTTAATATGACATGGCCTTTTCCTTCTGCCTGTGTTGGAAGAAGCACGAATGAATTGGATTTGCAGGTACACAGTAACAAAAATCGCACCTGAGTCTTCTCTGTATAAACACTATGAAGCTGGCAGAGATGGTGCTGGGCAAAGAGTAGGGAAAGCCGGCTATGGCACAGAATGAAAAAATAAAAACCTTATCTGCCATCAATTATCTCACCAACAGAAGGTTATTCCATGAATATAATGGCTGAGCTCTTAGCCCTTACCATCGGTAAGGCGTAACCCTACCAACTGTTTTACAGAGACTTGACTGAGAGCTGAAACTCCCAATTCAGTAATGTTACTTGTTGGACTGCAGATTTAGCACTTGTAGATAAGAGCATAAGAAAAAGCAACAAAAAAAAAAGAAATGTGAAGTGTTTGCAGTTTTAGTAAATGCCAAATGATGCCACCCAGGACACATGAGCTTTAAAACACAGCTATAAAATTCAAATCTAGCGCCACTTTTCTATTGTGGCCATATTACCTGACATAAGAATTGTTGCATGTCGTTTTTGGTTGTTTACACCACAGTGTTATAGTTAATAATGTATGTACCACTGTAATCTGGAAGCATCATGTTATGCTCACTTAGGTTGTTAATCAAATAAAGCATAAGTAACTAAAAGCCAGATAGTGAATAACATTGGTCAACCAATGTCTTATAACAAGCCAAAATGAGATTGTAAAGTGAGACTGAAGTAGGAGGAGTTTTTAACTAAAGAGCAAAAAGACATTGGATATGAATGTGCATTAGGCCAAGTTCAGTGGAGTAGAACATGGAGTGGGTGGGAAATCCCATGGGATCCCTAAGCCCTAAGTGCCTTCCTTTTATTTAAAACAAATTCACAACAGTTTACGTTTGCCAATCCATGCAGCAAGTACGTGTAATCAGGATTATGACGAGCTATTTGAAAGCGTACGGTTTGAAGCCATTAGGCCAATGACAGCTCCTGTTACATGTTCGGACAGCAGCTATCATTGGTCATACGGACTGAATCTGTATGCTTTCAAATTGCCAATTGTAGTCCTGTTCTCGAAATGACAGAGGGTAGCTGGTTAGCAGCGGAAGTGACTAGGCAGCAAGTTGAGCACCAAGCTTGTGTGTATGTATTCCTTCTAGTGATTGAAACTGTACAGTATGTGCAAAGTAAGAACAAACAAGAACTGTTTGTGTATGTGCACCAGCTCTGTGTTAAGCAGTGTTGGGGGTTACACATTAAAAGTAATATAATGCAATACTTGTATTGTAAGTAAAAAGAAGGGTCACAAATCATTTTTTTTAAATTTCAGACATTTTAATTGTACTAGGCTGTTGTACCGTGTTAGCCATTATGAATGTAGTGAGAAGTCAAGCAATATGACACTTTTTATTGGCTAACTTAAAAGATTACAATATGCAAGCTTTCGAGGAAACTCAGGCCCCTTCCTTTTAATGAATAGTACGTTCTCTACATATTTGTTTTTGCCTGTGTATTATATCAAAGTGGCAGTGTGATAACCGTAAAATGTGGTATGCAGCCACAGAAAAAGTTTTAAGGGGGGCCTGGGCACCTGACCTCACCAACGAATGTGCTAGTCAGGGGTTTCAAAACACTGGTCCACAAAGGGTCTTC
This sequence comes from Polypterus senegalus, assembly GCF_016835505.1. Lineage (NCBI taxonomy): Eukaryota > Metazoa > Chordata > Cladistia > Polypteriformes > Polypteridae > Polypterus > Polypterus senegalus. The sequence continues at coordinate 88,630,524 of NC_053154.1, forward strand.
TTCTGATCCGTAAGAAATGAACGAATCTGCTGTTTTATTGTGATCTTTATATTGACAAACTGCAAATTAAAAATATATGCAGCTCGCCTGTGTTTTAAACTGTTCAGAAATTCTTTAAGTGCCACAATCATTATGACTGGCTTATTTCATATTGTATAGCTAGGCCGCTATGTTGCTTGCCGACCTCAAGTGTTAATGGATTAATAGCTCTTTATTACATTGCTCTTTTACGTAGCTCACTCGCCATTGCCACACTAGATGGAATTCTTATGCGACTTGAACAGGCTTGCTGTTTATCTCTACAGATGGCACTGAAGCTGTTTATTTGCCAGTTCATATCATGCACAACTCATCGCATAGCTATGTAAAAAAAAACAAAATTATTTTTCCTTTCATATTTCCTTTGAGCATATGAAGACATAATTTTTTTTTTGCTTGCACAGAGAAAAATATTGGCATGAAACAGCTCTGAGCAAATGTTGGTCAGTGAAATGTTCAGTTTTTCATGCAAAAGAAGAAAATGTAACATAAAAGTAATGGATTGTTCATAACACATTGCATTTTATAATAAGTTACTAAATTTAGTTACTTTTTAGTGAGCAACATAACTAAGTTATTCTTAAATGTAACGTTCCTCAGTACTGGTGTTAAGTATGTACCATTTTTAGATTTAATTGTACTATTCATTGATTTTGTAATTGCATTAGGTTGTACTTGTTTTCACCTTAGTCCATTATAACAGTCACACTGGCACAGGAAATATATCTCTTTATACTATGTATTACATGTTGTTATTTGAAAACATTTATAATTCTGGATATTGCAGCCTCATAATATTTGCATTTTTAACTATTTTGTAACAAGTGGATATCTATCTATTGTCACACACGTGTGCATGGGAAACAGCTGAAGGGCCTAAACACCAGTAATTCTACGCCAGGCCAGGGGGCGGCAGAGTGTACTGATTATTTCTCTCAGTCCCTTGCAGACCTCTCCCGGGAAATCCTGCCTGTTGCCGGCCCCAAGGAAGACGTCACTTCCAGGCACGAGGACACCACTCCCAGTTCCTGCACCGATGATGTCATTTCCCTTCCAGGCCTTTAAAACTGCTATCTTGCCATCTATCTATCTATTATCTTTTAGAGTATATTTTCAAGGAGTCATTTTCATTTGAGAATTATCTTGGTTAGGGTACTTAGTAATAACAGAATTAACAATAGTTTTGTATAAGGGGTCACAAAATTGCCAATGGAAAATCTGCTACTACGTATTACTCCTTATATGTAGCCGTAAAAAGCTTCTGTTTCCTAAATGCGAACTTTATGCAGTCTTCAATTAGCTTGATTATGTTACATACAGTATGTAATACATATCCTAATCATTTTTTTCTGAATATTTTTTGGCTATAGCATCATTGAGGTAGTGTGAGGTAAGTTCCATCATGTTTATTTGTGCATGCATTTTAGGAGTTTATTATTGCCACCTTTCAAATAACTTGATTAGTATATACTTCATTAATGCAACATATAAAAATGTTTAACGTCTCAGGATACACTTCATTTATGGTAGCTACATGTGTGGAAATTGAAAAAAAAAATGAAAACTGCAAATGTGAGTGCGTAATTGTGGGAATGAAGGGAGTAGGCCCATATTTGAAATGGCTATGGGCTAAACAAAACTTTCTTATTCAGAGTTTGAAAAATAGAAAAGGAATACGATAAGACTGTCTCCTGAGCTGATTTAAAATGTCACACAATAGGATTACCCTTGTAACACCGTTTCTAACCATTTACTTATCACTCATCAAATGTATTGTTAAGTTTAAAGTTTTGTCATCTGCTTAGCCTGATTTTCAAGGTTTTAAGGAGCTGAAGCCAATCCAGCTAACTTTGGGCACGGGGCATGAACCAGCCCTGTACAGGACACTAGAAATGACAGAGCAAACTCACACAAACACCCAATCAATGTCAATTTTCTTTAAAATTCCAATAATGAGACGGTTAGGTTGATTAGTAGCCCTAAATAAACCCTGTTACAAGATACAGGATTTATTGAGATTATTGTGTACAAAAAAAACAAGGCAAAAATGCAAGTTGAAAATTATAGTCAAACACAGGCAGGGGACTGTTACCAAGAAAGAAAAAGACAGTACTACCAAACTTAAACATCAAACACCAATTGAAAGTCAAAGCCAAAAATGAGCCAAAAACCTAACCCTAGGGCGTACTTGAAGAATTGAAAGAGTATCCACTGAGGGCTAGTGAATACAGTGAATGCCAGCATACTTATGACGTCACCTCCCATGACGTTGAAAATGCAACTGAACTGATCGGTGTGTGCTACTCAAAGTGTTGCATAAACAAAAAGGACAAGACACTAAAAAATACAAAACTTAACTCAAAATGAGTTAAAATTAAAAAACAGGCTTCCAATCAATGATCAAGAAGCTATAAAACAAAATGCAATATATATAAAATGAGTTAATTATAACATAATCCTCCTCCCAATACCAACTGTCAGGCTTAGTAGGAAAACATTTATGCAATTGAGCAAGAAGGCATGGAGCACATATACTCTATTCAGGGACCCAAGAACATTCCTCTTTACCACATTCTTGCCATTGCACTAATCAGCCCAGTCTGAAATCCAGAACTTTTTGAATTTCAAATTCCTCATGACCTCGAGCCTTACCAGGGGTAGGATGTCTTGAAGTAAGAGAGAAACAGCACACATGAACCAGTTTACGACAAGACACATGAAGTGAACTCTTAAAGTGTGCTGGAAATGCCAGGCAATAAGACCCAAGAATACCTCTTTTAAAAATAGAGTAAGGACCGATGTTCCAGGGTACAGGTTTGCATTGCATTTAAAGATTGCATATTCTGCCCTGCTTTAAAGGAGTGATGGAGATATCTGTGCTTATCAGCATAACGTTTCACAGAAGCACACCTCTTCAACAAGTGCTTCTGTATTACCAAACAAACAATTTAATAATTTAGAAAGGGAGGGGATTACAGAATCAGGATAAGTACAATCTACAATTTAAGGTAAAAACCCATATTGGCATTCAAAAGCAATATCCAAAACCAAGATAAATAAAATATTCTCAGAAAACTCAGTAATAGGTAATTCATTAAACCAATCAGATTGGAAATAGTTAACAATTCAAATTTTTCTATGTCCCGATTGGCTCTGTCTGACAAACCATTACATGATAACTCAAAGAAAGCTTTACATGAATGCCCACTTTATCTCAAAAAACATTTCCAAAACATAGTGATAAATTGGTTGCCCTGGTCAAAAAAGAGAGATTTAGGTAGGCCATGAAGTTAATATTAACGTATATTTCAACTAGCTGCCTGGTAGAAGGAATCGATTTCAAAGGTATAAAAAAAAGCCACTCTTTAAGAAACAATCGGCAATGATCAGAAGTGCAGTGCATCTTTAGACTCAGGGAGGTTGGTAATAAAGTCAACCATTCTGTCTTTCTAAGGACAACTATGAGGATCAGTGGGATGGTGAAATCCTAACCACAACCTAAAACATGACTCTGAAAAATAAAAAGTCTCACAAGCTTTCACAAAATCTGTAATCATATTAGGCTAACAAAAATATCTTTGCACAAATTCTAGTGTTTTACCAATTTCCAGAAGACCCAAAAATGGAGGCGAGTGGCCTCACTCCAGAACTTTCCAACAATAATCTCAGGTAAAAATGATTTTCTTGCAGGGTTTTCAGGCAGCAGTGAAAAGGGGACTCAAGATGATTGAAAGGTATCATGCAAAGAATCTGGCCAGCTCTAAGAATTTTACAAGAACGAATAATGGGTTGAGGCACCAGGACAAATTCTTCAAGCTCAGACAGTCTGAAGAGTGTGTTAGCCTTCAAGATACAATCAACCAGAGTGTAAATAATCAGAAAATGAAATCTCTCTAATATAAAAAAAAATCCTGGAGAGAAACAGTAGGTCGACGAGACATGATATTCACGTTAAGATCACAGAAGACACTTAAAAGACCCATGAGGCTAGAGAGATTGGCAACGGAGCATCTCGCCGGGACCTTTAACATGAGACTTTGTGCCAAGAGATTGACCCCGGACCGTCTCGCGATGACGTCTTGCAAGACACGCCCTACTTACAAATAAATAAGAGCAAGGGCAGCCAGCAACTTGAACTCACTCAGTCGTCTAGAGGATTTGAGCACACACAGATCCAGGGCTCTCAGCGGATATAAAGTGTATAAGGACAGTATGTTATAAATGAAACACAGATGACTAAGCGAAGAAAGCAGTGCACAGAAAAGAGACTCAAAAGCTTTGGAGAGACAAAAAAGAAAAAGAATAATCTAGGTGCAAATTCATAAAATAAGGAAAGTAATTATCAGCCTGGAACAAGTGGAATTGAAAAAAAAGCACATCCAATCGGGATGTTGGCGCTATACACATGCAGAGCAGGTTAGAGATTATAAAAGCAGTGGAATTCAAAAGGCTCAAAAAAAAAAAGTTGCCGCGATACACATGTGGAGAAGGTTAAAGAATATGAAAGTAGGAAAATTAGAAAGTATAAAAAAAAGAAAGTAAAGATCGCAGGAGAGCAAGCAAATGGAAATTATTACTCAAAAAAGGGAAAATAATCACCACAGACCAGGTGTCATTAAAAAAAAAGCAAGATAAAGCGAAACTAATGAAATAGCAACAATTCAAAGAAAAAAATCTTAAAAGTGTTGTAACAGATTGGGGGCGCTGTTGTCCCCTTGAACCCTCAGATCAGACGCCAGACACCAGATAAAAGTCCAAATTTTGGATTTATTAATACAATAACATGCACAAAGCACCCTCCACTCTACAATACTCATATACAATAATCATAATAATAAATCAATCCTCCAACTCCCAGCAGCTCAGTCACCCTTCCTCCCAACTCGGCTCTCTCTGGGATCTCCCACAGTCCTTTCTATAGTCCATGACCGGAAGTGTTTCCCTCTCTGTCCATTTGACTGGTAACACTTCCGGGTCTGATAAAAACTCCTCTTCTTCAACCCGGAAGCACGTCATTTCCTCTGTCCATGTGGCTAGGGCACACTTCCGGGTTGTAGGGAAAACAATTGTTGTTCCTCCCTGCAACGTCTTCTAGTGGCCACTGTGGTATCCAGCAGGGCTATGGATAAAAACTCCATTGTCCATAATTCCCTGCTGGCATTCGGGGCACCTCCATACTGCAGGGAGGGCTCCATCTGGTGGCCTGGAGGTATTGGCTGGGATGACTGGCTGGCCATATATCACAGTGTGTATCCGGAAAAACAAAAACGGGGGTTGGTGAGCAAAGCGAGCAGGGAGCCCCCTAGTCAATTACAAAATAAAGATCAGACATTTTGCCAACCATGAATATTGTGAACTTGTGGGCAGCACCTTGTAACTAATGTTGTAATTCCTACAGTGCTCACCTAATGGCTAACAACTTATGATCATCAACATCACAGTTCATCAGGAGGCCAAAAAACCTGTTTTACTTTTTGCTACACTTCTTAGTAATAGCTGTGATAAGGGCAATAAAGGATTATAATCTTTAATAAACAAAATGGTAAAGATTTGCAAAACATACAAAATGATGCACTTGTTTCACACTGTCTGGAGTCTTTCAATTTAACCAGAGCAATTGATATAGTACCCAAAAACAATAATAAAGTTCACATTATTCCAACTTAGCAAATAAATTATTTGCCCACAGTCAAGACAACACCTCTCAAACAAGATGAACATGTAATTCAGAGTCTTTAGAAAAAAATGAAAATATCCTCAATGCAAATTTAAACAAAGTGCCCCAAAAGATCAGAAAAATATCATTGACAAATAACTGAAAGACTGTTAGTGCATTGGCAAGTTCATATGGCATTACGAGATATTCATAATGTCCAAACATCATATCAAAGGCCATCTTCTCCTCTCCTCTCTTTCACTTATTCCCCTTCATAATCTGAATAAATTTATAAGCACTGCAAAGACAAAACTTTGTAAATACAGTGGACCAAGTAACTTGATCAAGGAGGGAGGAAATAAGAGGAAGGGGATAATAACTTTACAGTAGTTTTATTAAGTTCATGATTGTCAATACAGTGCTGGCAAGGTGTAGCATCTTTCTTGGACATAAAACAATCCAGCTTAGGAATGTTAGATGGTCTAACAAAACTAATGTCCAGTTTTCCACAAATATAGCTTTCAGTTCAGAACAAGACAATGGATAAACACAATTCTTAGGTAGCAGAGCAGCAAACAGAAAGTCAATAGCTCAGTCTTATTAATGGTAAATTACATTTTTTTTTAAATTGGAAAAATCCACATAGACCTCAGAAAGAGTGTGAGTATGACAAATATGATGTGGGGATGGGACAAGTATTTGAATGTACCTTGATAATCAGTACGAACTCTAAGAAACCAGCTCTCTCTGTCTCAATAACTGGACTGTTCTTCAGTAACCAGAGAAAGCCCAAAGTAATCAGTAGGTTAGAACTGGACAGTATAAATACAGAAATATTTTCGGAAAAAAGGCAACCTACTACTAACTTGGTAGCAGTTGTGATTGACCTAATAAAGCCCTCCACAATCAGACCCCCATCAATACTCACAACACAAAGGAGTTTTGAGTCCTAATTTTGTGGACAAGTGAAAGCTATCAGTAAAGACCCTAGTGTCTTCATTCAACAGTGAAGCAAGGAAGAATGAACTGCTTTTTTTGACTTTCCCATCCATTAACCCCAGTATAAGATGGGCATTTCAGTCTCTGAGACTTAGGACACATAGCTACCAAGTATTCTAAACCACTGCAATAGAACCATTGCCTGAAAAAGCTCATCTATAATGTTTTGAGCACTAATACTGGTTTCTTTTAACCTCCATTAGCTCAGGTTGATCTAGAGTAGACCTAGGTTAAGAAATGTTATGGGGGTCTAAATCCCTGCTTCTCTCTTTTATGCTCTTTAGATCTAATGCCTAGTTTCTGTGCAAAGCACAATACTTCATTTAATGTTTCCTCTAGGCCATACTTGGTGATTTCAACCTTAGTTGCATCACATAATCCTCTCCTAATGATGTAACTAAAGTGATATTATCCTATCCTGAGGCTTTAAAAGAAATAATGAATTCTCCAATAGGTTTGTTCCCCTGTTTTAATATTAATAAAGCATTATAAGTCCCCCAAGTTCTGCCAGGGTTATCAAAGATATGGGCAAATTTCTTTCAAAAGGTGTCTAAATTAAATGTGCTTGGATATTTGTTGGCATACAGAGGTGACACCCATTGAAAGCACTTAACTGTCATTACCAAAATGAAAAAAGATTGTGCTACCAAAATAAAAATGCTAAACACAAATCAAAAATCAAAGTAAAAAATTTGTCAAAAAAAAACAATAACACAAGGGCCTGCTTGAATTTGAAGCTGTCACTAACAGATTTTCCAAAGAAGTAAAAGACTTTCCACCAAGGGAATATAACAAAGATAACTAACTAGCTAATATAAGAAATGCCACCATATTTATATCATCCGAAATGTGACAAAACTGATTGTGTCATGCTATATTGTTGTCTAAACAAAAGGATAAGATATTAAAAAATATTACACTTTCTCAAAAATTCTTAAAAATTAAAAAATAGACTTTAAATCGATGATCGAGAACCAACAAAACTATAAAACACACAAATAAAGCACAAAACAGAGTATGCTCTGTGATGGACTGGGGCCTGCTCTGATGTTGGTTTCAAGATAAGCTCTAGGGCTCCTGATCCTGTGCCAATTCCACAAGAAAGGATAAATGAATGAGTTTAAGTGAGATCTGTTACAAGTAAGTTGTAGGCCCATTTTATTCAGTGCCTTCTGATGTGATTGGTACTATTTTTATTGCTATTCATGTTGATTTGATAGACAGCTTTATACAAGACAATTAACAAGACCGGCATTCGAATTGTTTGCACATATGTTGTACAGAAGGAACACATGCAGGTTAAGTGAATTTCTCAGATTGACAAAGTCTGTTTGAAGAAGAGAGCCAACAATATCACTGTTTTCAGTCCATTCAGTCCATTGTCCACCAGGTACTTAATCATGGTTTTGTTTATTAGTTGAAATCAGTAGCGCCTTCTATTTTATATTCCTTTTCTAAAAAGCAATGTAGCTCATTAAAACCAGACTCACCAAATGTTAAATACATCCTAACGTATGCTGTCGTAAAAAGACTTGTCTGATAAGTATAATGTATTGCTTTACTCACTATCATGGCTTATCAGGGATGCTTAGAGAAATGCTTAGTTTACAACTGACCTCTAGCAAGTTTTTATTTAGTGTAAATGTTTTTGATTTTAAAAGTAATTGCTAAAAGTGATTATTTGAAAAGGAAATGTCTCCTAATTACTGTACTTTATTGTTCTTCTTTATGCAATTTTCAAAAATAAAAATTTAAACTACTATTGTGAAAGAAATGTCTAAATGTTCATTTTAATAGGTTATGTTTAATAACAAACGCATGTAGTAATCTAAAATTGTTAGGAATATATGCAGCACAGATTACATTCTTTTACAATGGGCCACTGGGCTTACCCCCTAATAGGATGCAGTTGTGGAGATCAGGAACCCCGTTGCCCAGACTGGAACTGAATAATATAACCAAGAAATTGGATGGATGGATCAATAGTGTGGATGATATTCTGCACCGTTAAATGAAAGCTATGGAGTGTGTAATTTAGTTCACTTTTACATTTTTTACTAAGAAAGAAATAAATGGAACATGTCAATGTAATTTAAATTAAGCTTTGCCTTAAGAGATTTGAAAATGTAGAAGGCAGACGTATTTTAAAAATCACATATCTTAAATATAAAAGAACTCCTAAGTCTGAAGACGTGTAGTAGTGGCAGTGATGAAAGAAATGAGAGATGTTATCTAAAATGTATTATATTGTGGTAGTTTTTTAGTAATGACTACAAAGTTGTAAAGTTTAACTCCACTCTACAAAACAGAGATAAAATGTATTACAGGAATTAAAGCACCACAAACCTTATCTTTCTCTTCTTTGAAATATAGATGACTATAGTCATAAATAAAACAGAAGAGTACTTAAAAGAGAACTGTATTATACAGTACAGCTGCCATAAACTTGGGAGTGGCAGATGCTGTTACTTGAAGTTATGAATAGATACAAAGTAAGCTGTTTTCAAACTTCAAAAAAATTATTTTATGATTTTATTTTAAGAAATACAGGGCACCTAGAATAATCAGTTATTTATGGCAATATTTTTGCAAAAAACTGAAATGCAAGTTAGTTAACTGACAGGAAACAAGAGTTTAAAGAGCAGAATGTCAAACCTTTGAGAAAATAAGTAGTGCCCTCTCTGGGTTCTCTCCTACATATGTGCCATAACCATTACAATTCCAAATTTATAATAATGACATACATTCAACTCAGATTAGAAACATGCAAATAACTCTACAACAGGAAGAACATTAGGTGTGGGAACTCCCAAAATAAAGATGTCCTGGGCCCAACTAAAATTAGTCTGTCTTCTTAATTTGACCAGGAGTCAGCAAATATCAGAAACATAATTAAACTTCCCTGGCCCAGGTTAATGACAAATAACACTCAGAATGAATGCACATGAAGAGAGATGTTTGGCAAGCACCAGTCAGAGACAGGTAAACTGCTTTGTACAATTACACTAATGGTTTTACATTCCTTTGCCTTACTGGTTTAATGTTCCATTGTGAGGTCCTATCAACATGCATGAGACCAGAGTTAAGTACATCATCTCCCTAAGGATCAGGAAAAACAACACCTGCCCTGAGCCAAAGCAGCTCCGTATATTCACTCCATGTGACTTGCACAAGAGGCGTGCGTACATTCTGTCCTGATGCAGAAGCAGGCAAACTTATGAAAGGGATATGTTTGTTTCACTTAGTAAACGTATGATGTCTACCAAGTTTTCATTAATTAGATTAGCTTAGACATGACTGTCTGCATATGAGCAGCTTCATTTAATGAGTAATACATGACCTGCTGGTTATGTCAAATGGTTGAATTCCACTGGTGAAGGGTAAGCTACCAGAATGGTGAACAGAATGTCCACAGCTAAATTTGAACCTGTCATGACATTTTGATATTTATTTTTTCATTTTAAGGTCTGAATGCATGGCAGTGACAATGCCAGTCTGTGTGGTAAAAAGGCCAGGATATTCAAAATGAATAAGAATTCATTAAAAAAAAACATTTTAGGATTAACAAAAAATAGCATTTTCATTCTAATGTAGGTGTCCTACATTAAAAGACTTAACAATCATGTTTTTTTATTATCACACACAGTTCAGGTAGGATTCCTACATCTTTAATTGTTCAGTATGTTCAGACAACGCATGTCTGCAATGAATTACACATGTGAAGAGTACAAATGCTCATATTTACAAGAAACATTAAAGACTTACAAGAAGCATCACAGTTAGCCCAAGACTATAACAGCACCACAAAGGCACTGGCTTCAAACATTCTACTGTATATGAGCTACTCAAAACATAAAACTTTTATCACATCCCTTTTTTTAAATAATTTTTTTTTTTTTCAAATCAATCATGATCCATTTTTCTAAACCACAAAGTCATACAAAACATTAACTTTAAAACTTGCCTTATTTAAATCTTCACTTCAAAGAATGTGGCGAATGTACAGAGTTGGAGTAGACAAAGGAGACACCACATGAAAAAGGAGAGTAACTTAGAAGTAATTAAGTCACAGTTACAAATGTACTTTAAAAAGCGAGTCACATTAAGGCTGACTGATAATCAACAAGATGTGTCAGTTATAAAATAGTTCTGTCAACTAGCACTTTAATAGGTGAGGATTCAAAGCAACATGAAGCAGCAAAAAGAGTTCCAAAGATCCCCAATAACCTGTGTCCAAATTCCAGAAGCATTAGCCACAAAAACTGTAAAATGATTTCATGTATAAAGAGGAACTATCTCAAACATTATAACAGCATAGGTCAAATACAGACAACCTGTGTTGGCAAAAAAAACAATGGTTACAATTTGAAGTTCACTGACAGGGACTGACAGACATTTTACACTAATTGCCACAACAGTACGGCTACAAATACTATGATAAAATTGTATGATTCCCCTCTGTGACCTAATCTCAACAAAAACTGTATGTCATGAGTTTATGCCAGGGTCTCATTTATGTAAACCCTTTCTAGTCAAGGCCAGTTTACAAAGATGCAAAACCTGACGTAATAAGCACACAATCTAGACCTGTATGCAGTGGAAAAAAGTAATATGGTCTAATGAGGCATCTTTCTCCCTATTTTCTACATTCGGACAGGTCAACATTTGGTGAATTATACATCATACCTTTAAAAGATATAATAATAATTATTAATTACATTTATGTAGTGCATTTCTCACTACTAAAAGCATTTAGGCAGAGGGGAACCACTTTAACTACCAATGTGTGGCACACACCTGGATGATTAAATAGCAGCCATTATTGCACCAGTACACTCATCACACATTAGCTATTAAGTGGTGAAAGGATGAGAGCGATAGCCAATTAGAATGGAGGGGGCTATCAGGATATTGTTTATCAGGATAAACAATAATCTTTTTGAGAGATGTCCAGGGATCTTAAATGTCCAAAGAGAGTCAGGACTTTGGTTCTACATCTAATCTGAAGGATGGCACCATTTTTACAGTTCAGTGTTCCTGTCACTGTACTGGGGCATTGGGATCCACACACAAGCCACATGGTAAGCGCCTCCATCGACACCTCTTACAGCAGCAACCCAGGCTTTTTCTTAGATGGTCTCCCATCAAAGTACTTGGCCGAGCCCGAACATGCTTAACTTCAGGTGAATGACCTCTTCTGAAGCACAGGTGGTATAGCTTTAACCCTTGCTCTCTAGTGAACATGATGGGGATCCATAATAGTATGGGCAGCTGTCTAATAGAGTGCTATGGAGCTCCAGCCCTGAAGCTTGACTGCTTTCCACAGCTGTTAAGATACAGCCAACAGCTATATTTTGCTTTACTACACTATCAAGTGCTTGTTACTTTGAGTCAACTTATTATGTTGAGTAAACAAGGTGGCCCTGTTGGCACCCCAGCATTTCATCTTGACTCCTGTCTTACCTTCGATTGATGACAACATCCTCACATGTATGTGAGATATAGCTCAAAAAGTATTACTGTCTTAAAATATTGGGGAATTTGTTTTGAAATATGATAACTTATTTGAAAAGCCAAACTGTATTTTAGGGTATCTAAAATTGATTTTCCAGTATCTCTAAATATTAGTTTGACATGCCATAACACAGTGCCTACTCTCATCTTGATTAAGCTAGCTTTACATTTAGGATCATGGTTTTTGGTCCTGAAAAGTGACTTTAATACTGAAGCATTAAGTTGTGTGTTCTAAATAGTGTTCAGTAACACAAGTCCACTCCAGGTAACAATCCTGCCTTTCTTTGTCTTTACCCTCTACACTATCGATTTTAAGTATATCTTAAATTTATATCATTAAGTTCTCTGATGATACCTCTACTGTAGACTGCATTGATCAGGACTGCATCTGAACAGTAGACTGGATTTGATGGATAACAGAGGCATATGGTACAAAAGAAGACCATAGCAGGCTCTTATTTCTAAGTAAATGTGGGTCCTTTAACATGTGTGACAATTTAACTGTCCATTGCCACTACTACACTGTTAAATTATGTGGTCAGTTGAAGGAAAAAAACAGATTGGGGCATGTCAAATGCCTGAATAACTTGATCAGGAAGGCTAGTTGCAGTACAGGATTGAATCTGGACTACCTTGAGGTAGTAGCTGAAAACAGGACAATGACAAAATGATTGTCTATGTTGATTAATGGTGTTTATCTTCTCTGTGACATGTTGTCTTGGAGTACCTTTATTCACCAGCCTAATTCCAACACAGAGGTCTAAGAGGTTCTCCCAGAGCTCTTTTTTGTCATTAGACTGTATAAGGCCTCCATCCATTGTACTTATTTTCACCTTAGTCCATTACAACAGACACACTGGCACAGGGATTATATCTCTTTATACTATGTATTAAATACTGTTATTAGAAAACATTTATAATTGTGAATATTACAGTTTCATCATATTTGCATTTTTAACTATTTTGCTACAACTGGATATCTATCTATCTATCTATCTATCTATGTAATCGGCTAGAATTGCTTACGGCTAGAGGAAAATATTTCTCAAGCTGGGAAAGTATAATGTGCTGCCCTGCCAGCAGAATCGAGCTTGGCTACATGCAGAATTAATCTATACTTGTCAAGTATACCACTTGTTCCACGCAGGACTGCCAGAGAAATTATAAATAGACTGTTTCAGGTGCACATGGTTAAAACCAATGCTGATGCACATAATAATAACTTGATGGATTTAGGTGTTGATAGTCTTGATCAAAGGCAAAATCGTCTAAAGAACTGCTTACATTTAGAAAATTTTAACCAATGGCCACAAAAAACAAAGTGCATCCAAATGATGATTAAAAGTGCTGACAGTACCCTATCATAAAGAAAAATCAGTGCCAGAGAGCAGGTCAGAAATAGCATAGCAGATATGAGTGGAGACAGAGAGCTACAATGGAGTGTACAGAGGGTAGCTGCTGAAAACCTCATACTGTTCTAACACAGCTAGCTGATAAGCAGTTGTGTGCTGCTGCTAGATTTTCGTCTTTTATGACTCCTTTATTCTAGCTGCATATGCAAAAATGATATGACATGCAACTTGAGTTTTTTATACTTAATACTCAAACTAAGCATTGTTCAATACAGTGACTAACAAGCTTATTCTTTAGAAGACATGTCAAAATGTAAAATTAAAGGAATCTAATTAATGTTTACATTTTATTCTTAGTTAAAATAACAAATTGATATAGTTCCTGTTTTGAATAGGCAAGGAAAAGTAATTATGCATTATTTGAAGAACAATGGTACCATAAAAAATGTTTAATCTAAATGTTCATTGTATTTATGTTTATACTTGTTAATCTGTTTTGTAACTGTTTTTTCTTATCAAAGGCTAGCAAATCAAATGTGCCTTATCATACTATCTCTGGTACTTTGACCTGCACTGATCACATAAATGCAGCTCAATGATGTGCCAGTTACTAAGTAATGGGTGTACATTTTGCACATTAATATTATAGAATTTCATTGTTTAGAAACCCCATGTTCTTTTTCAATTATGACATAAAGGAGGAACTGGCCAGATCTTCGGCTAAATGTCTACTAGGAGTCTGCTATGATAAAATAGCATTGGTAGATTGTTAAATGCACAGAGTGGATGTATCTTGCATTTTGCACCTTCAGTTCAGAATTCTTTGTTTATCTACTCGCAAGTCTTCAGTTTGCCTTCCTCAGTCTATATTTTAGAATAAGACATTTCAATCAGTATATAGAGATTCTTTTTCTGCATACATATGGACTTGTTATAACCTTTTCCCATCACATTTATCTATGTTTTTGATTCCTGTTTATTTGTCTTATTTTTCTGAATTTTACATTTGTTTCTTAACTGATAAGTAACTTTTCCATTAAACATATTTCTTGGATAACCACTGTTCCTTCAGCTGTAACATCTACACAGAGATTCTGATGATTGGTTACACGTCTATCATCATTTAAACTGGTGTGCTACCACCTTTTATTTACAGTATATTAGTTAGAATATGTGGTGCAATGCTGTGTAGTGCTGCTAAATGTGGCAATGAAATAGAGTCATCCAGACTTCAAACATTTGAATTGTGCTTGTACAATGGGCCAAGTAACCAGTCTGCCATTAATGTTAGGAAAGCTTGGTGACAAACAAAACCTAACATGTTTGTTTATTTGTCCATCCATCCACCCTTTATCAAACCCACTTAATCCTGTTCGGGATCAGTGGGAGGGCCCAGAGCCTGTCCACTAGTATCTGGGTGGGACACCATTTCATCACAGAATACACTCACACACTCACTCATACTCACTCATTCACAGGGGGCCAATTTACAGCAAGTAATGGCACGCTTCTTTGAAATGTTGTAGAGAAACTACACTACCTGTAAGAGATTTGTGCAACTGCACATGTGGTGTGGTGTACTGGTTAAGGCTTTGGGCTTCAAACCCTGATGTTGTGGGTTTAAAGGCCGCTACTGAACTGTGTGACCATGAACAAGTCACTTCACCCTCCATGTGTTCCAACTTGAACAACAACAAAAAATGTAACCATCTCTATCTCAAATATTGCAGTTCACCTTGGATAAAAGTGTTAGTATATAACAAAAGGATTATAAAATAAATATGGGTACCATGCTAATGACAATGTCCAGGGCTCTGGAGCTGTTAGACACCAGCCCTGCATCACTCTGGTCTTCGATAAATTTTATTTTTTTTTAGCTGAAGCTATTCTCCAAAGTAATTTACAAATGATATTGTTACAATCTACTGTAATTGTTATCATATGTATTTATATGTGTGGCCCTTGATAAGTAAATTGACTAAAGTTACACAGTGGACAAATAATGATAACAGAACCAGAAACCTTGCAATGTACATTCCAACCTTTAAGTCACATTGATAACATTGATACACTGGTAATGCCTGATAACCAAAAGAGACATCTTCAGGTCCTTTCTTTGTAAACTTACAAAATAATATAAAAAATGCAATACATTATAAAAACTTTAAATGCCATGATGGATGGACTGGCATTCTGATTGGGATGAACAGTGACTCAAACCCAGGATAATTATTAACTCCCATCTCAGTCAGATTAAAAGAATAATGGATAGACTGGGGGAGACTGGGTTTTCCGAACAGTTTATTTAGCAGTATGAGAGGGGGTACTGCTTCTCTGGTTTGGCCCCAGTCTGGAAACCCGCAGGTCTGCCTGGGACTTGTAGTTTCGAAGTGCGATCCTGTCCTTGGGTGGGTCACTTGGGAAGAATACACCTCCCTGCTATTCGAGGGCCTAGGCTCCAGAAGTACTCCCAGGCATATCATTAAAGAAACCGTCTCACTTCAAGGATTGAGTGAGTCAGCAGGCAGAAGGCAAACCTCAAGAGGAGGAGCAGAAGGAGACATTTTGTTCATTGGTGATTGTAGTGTGATCTTTGAAGGTATTGTGAATTAAAAACATTTATTTGCACCCAGGACTGTCTTGGTGTAATTGTGCCTGGGGTTTGGGAATTGTTGGTGCCCCCTGGAGGGTACAAAACACAAATCATGTTTATTTTTTGACTGGATTTACCAATGGAAATTTTAATTACTGTTGTTGAAAATCCTTCAGTAAAGTGTAACTCTGGTACACAATGAAAATAAATCTGGTAATCTGTTATGAAGTTGACAAGTACTGATAAATGCAAAAGGGCATACAATAAACCAAATCCAAATCTTTATTTGGACCTTAATAATACCACAATGTAATTATGCAAATACTATAATTCCTAGAACCTTCACCTAACTAAAATAAAGTGCCAAAAAAGCTTGTAAGCAGACACTGATTATATACCATCCATAGTTTACACCCAAACCCTTTATTCCAATTGTTTGTTGGGGTGAAAAGTACATGAACACCACAATTCATTTCCACTTAAACAACAAAATTATACTATTAATTTGAACGGTGCTGATTAAAATACTTAACATGTGCAAACAATGAGTTAAATCTTTGTGAAATTATTAACATGACAGGATTCGATTTTTCTGTTGAACCTTTCTCTTGCTGCCACCTAAACCACCGAGACACAAATCAATTTAAACCCCCAAAATAAACGGGGGAAATATGTCGCTTCTCTCTACGTAAGGTCTGCCGTGGAGTGAATTCGACAGTGTCCTAATTTGTTACATATTTGTCCATTTATTATTACGAAGATGCGATCATTGATATAACTTGTCGTGTTTCTTTTTTTCCAACTGAAAAGAATAAGCAGTGACCTACCCGGACTCGCGCCTCGGTCAGGTTCGTCCACACCGCGATCTCCTCCCGGGTGCTCATATCGGGGTAGCGGTTTCTCTGAAACGTGGCTTCCAGCTCCTGCAGCTGCTGGCTCGTGAAGTGCGTCCGCTGGCGCCGTTGCTTCTTCTTAAGCGATCCATCCTCTGGGTTTGACTCGTCTGTCTGATTTTGATGAGACTTCTCTGCGTCTAACAGAAAAAGTTGTGTTTACTGAACATGTAAAAAATAACACCATCATTGACACACACTGCAGGACATTTAAAAAAGAAAAAAATTCAAGATATTTAACATTTGTATTTGGACATCTTACAACTAATTAAGCATGCCATGTGTGTACACTAAGACAAAAGGTAATATTCTACTGCCCCACTTGTGTTTATTCTTACTCTTATTCTTGAATAATTTTGTTGATGTTGTTGTCTATACCGCTGTTTATTACGAAATGTCGATTTCTTCTGGCTTATCCCTGTATTTCGTTAAAAAGTAAGACGACGCCTTACATCGAGAAGAAGCCGGAAAGTGTAAGTTAGCAAAATAACCATGTTGAAAGGATTTCACGTTTTCAAGCAAATTTAGACAGCTGGGAGGTTTATTACATTATGCGTAGCCTCAGGGCTATGCCACAATAACTAATCCATCTGCTTTCCCCACTTAAAATATAAAATGCCAGGAACCCTTTTATTTAAAAAAAGAAGATGATGATGATGATGAAAGAAAACGCTACTTTCTTGTTTATTTTGACAGCACATTCTACAAACGAGGCTTTAGCCATTTGAAATCCCGTGAGTGTCTAAGAGCTGACATTTTGCAACCCAGCATGAAAATAATCAATAATCCCGGTGAGCCAAGAAAAGTGGCCGGGCTAAGCAACAAATGTTATGACTGTTAAACTCTTTCCTCCATGGTGCCGGGTTTTCCAAAGTGAAGACCCCACAGAAAGAGCTCATTTAGCGCGAGATGTAATCCAGAGGATCAGCCCTCCGCGACATAACAGGTTTGGGACTGTTTGAGAAAGGCTTAGTACTTTGGGAGCAGCAATAAATGAGCAATGAATGGACTTTAAAAAGCTAGCTGGCTTCTAAGACCACCTTCTGTCTGCTATTCCAGATTTAAATAAAGCTGAGAACGATTGAGACGTACACATATCGTTCACGTGGTTAATTAGGTGTCTTTATGTCGTTGTAAAGGTGACAATTATATTGCAGTACTTTATATGCAATATAACGTCCTAAAAATATATAATCTATTAAAATGTGCATAATCATATGTGTTACTACAGTCATCATTAAATAACCAGGTTTTGTGCGAAATGTATTAGCATAAAGCTGCACACTTCTGTTCAACTTTAAACAGAACACAGTGCAGTTCTCCACCTAACGATAAATAATACAGGAGCAGGAAAAATCTGGCTTTCCGTGCCAATTCTTTGATCAGCGTTAATATGTAAGGTACACATTTAAGAAATCTCCAATACTGAAAAGTTAACGGCGTAAAATTCTCAAGACCTCGTACTGCGGATAGAAGCCAACAGCTTGGAGCCCAAGGGTATAACCGATTCTGTCGCAGGGTTCACTCGATGCCAGGATGCCACTTTGGAGTCCTCAGTCGTCCTTGAGGTATGCATCCGAACGGAACCTCAGCAGACACGTGCAGACCATGCAGACTTCACTGAAGCAGCTGCTGGGCGCGGGGTTCAGACCCTATCTGGATCGGCGAGGAGTGGTGGCTAACTGCTGCGCCACTAAGAATTAGGATCGCTTTTAAAATTGTAACAATATATATATATATATATATATATATATATATATATATATATATATATATATATATATATATATATATACTGCATATATTGACAAACAGAAAACAATCGGCTGTTTCATTACAGGTTGGCAATGAGAATGGCCTTCTTTAACATTCGAATACAAATAACCATAACATTGTTGTGTGTGTTATACCAACAACGCAGGAAAAAAGTAAATACCGGCGCATGAAAAGCTACATTATATCTGTATTAAGGTGAGCTTAATTCTCAGAGACAACAAAAATAATAATATCTGCAAATTCTCGTTTGGATTTGATCAAAGTTTTAAAGAGTACATTTGGAAACCATGCTATTTTGAACCATTGAGTTAAAATTGAGCATCAGTTGTGAATTCTCAACTATGCTTGTTATTTTTAGTTGGTAACTTTAGACCTTTGACTTATGCACCCACCCAAAGTATGGTTGCCGCTGCTATACTTTATTATTCGAAAAAATATCAAAGTAAAACTGTATTTAAAGTCCAAATCTGTATGTAATAGAAAAATATTATTAGGCAAAAGTAAAAAATTATGAAGATTTATAGTTTAATTAACCTCGAAAACAAGCATTATTAGTTTGATATCTCCAAAATAAGTGAAACGGTGTTTTGAACGCTCTGAAAGCGCAAATATAAGATGCTCGGTGTATTCGTGAGACCAAGGATATGTTAATTCCTTTATACTTTCAGATTCAGCTTTGAATCGGCGCTGTCTCGTCTCCTCTGGGACTTGATACTGGATATAAGGTAGGCTTATTGCGTTCGCGATTGCCAGTCAGTTCACAGGGAAACGAAATACACCCGCACGTAGGCTATACAGTATAGCACTTTTTTCGACGAAAAAGGTCGAAGTTGGATTTTAGCAAAACCATAAGCTCCATTTCACCATTAGTGGGTCGCGCGAGTTTTATTTATTTTACTTCTGAACGAAATTCTACAAAATACACATTTTACAAACTACACTGTCGACAGAGAATAATTTTACATTTCATACGATGGATATTTAAGTTGCTGGATCATATCACCCACGTTTCGATCGTCCTATTAGCTTTGTACTATAATTAATAATGTCTTTATTTTAATGGCGTGGTTTCACATATAACATAGTTAAACCTTTGATACAACTAATCGAGCAATTTCATGACTGAAATGTTCTTAGATGGTTTGTGCCACTGCAAACGTTCTGCAGACAAATTCATGGGTTTAACTTTACCGTTTTAAAATTGGTCAAGAGATGACTTTCCAGTGCTGTTCCGCCCACAGTAGTTATGTGAGCTTTACGTTAAGCACATGGGTATCCTGAATAAATAAATAACTGTGTTGAGCTACAGAGTAACGTTAAAAAAAGTACACCAGTGCAGAATGTGTGAAAAGAGCGCTTTGTCAGCAATAAACACATTACAGTACTTAGGGTTTCACACATTGATGGGCTACTATCAACTACGTGTATCTGTTAATAATTATAACTGTGATTTTACTCGAATTTAAAGAGCGAACGTACGTTCATTATATAAACTTTGAACTGTAATTTCAAATGATCTTTAAGACCTGCAAAGACTTTTGCTAAACGCTTTAATAGTAGGAGTGTGTTGTTTCGCTACTCCGCCAATTCAGTCCAGGCTGAAACGCAGCCTCTTAGCCCTTTCAGCTGTTTTGCTTACAAGTAATCTGGGTTAATGATGTTGATAATAAAAGGGATTGCTAGAAGGGAGACTGTGTGGAAGTTGAGATTTTCTGAATGAGTCACATTCCAGGCAATTTTAAGTTGTTTCTAAGGAAGATGGGACATATCTGTCATTGCAAGATTAGGAATTTAAACGGGGGCTGATTTAGGCAGTGTGTCGTATGAGTATTATAATGGAAAGGCCTTTTCGTTTAGGTTTGAACTATATTCTTAATTAATAACTTCCCGTTTTCCCCATACCAAAATGTTTTAAGAATCACTTGTTAAACCGTCTCTGAAAAATACAAATGTATTATTTTGTTGCAAAAGCAAATATTTCCTACAATATATAATATAAATAATTATAACGAGCTTAGAGACAATGGACATTGTGTTTGAAATGCCTTACAGTATGACGTGTTTTATGCATCTACTGACCACACAAACCCACTATGATCACAAAACAGGTGCACGTCATGAAGAAACTCGAATTGTATGCGATGCCACTCTTACAAATAATGGATCTTTATTGGTGTTTTATGGTAATTTACTAGGTTCGTAGAACCATTGCATGACAAAGCATAATTTCAGTCTGGGAAGGGTTCTTTGGTTCTTTGTGCTTTGAAAACGTCCTCTTATGTAGAAAAAAACCGAAATTCTTAATGTATGGTGGGCCGCCTAGCAGGATACTAACATATTAAGAAAATCTGAACTTAACTTGTGTCTATGCAGCAGGAGTCCTTTAAAAATCATGAGCCTTTGGCATTTCCCAGATATGTTGCCATCTATTTATGGTTATTTACTGTATGGAGCCTGTTATGGATCTAAATAAATAAAGGTTCTTTCTAGAACCTTCATGTGGATGAATTTTTTGAGAACCACAAAGGGTGCCCCTATGGCATCGCTCTGATGAGCCACTCTGGCACTTTTATTTCTCTCTCTCTCTCTCTCTCTCTCTCTCTCTCTCTCATAATGCATCATTGATATCTTCATTGATTTTACACGGCCATTAGCAAAAAAATTAAGTTAATACTTGAATTATTTAACTTTTAAGTTACTCTCCTAAAGTATTTATTTATTTACTTATTTATTTTAAATTGAATAAACATCAACCTATAGCTATTTTATCAACGCGCATTTTTATATGCTAAATTAATGATTGACCTGCGGCCTGTTCTGTAACAGAGTTAACATTTGGTTCGTAATTACTAAAGCGCAGGTTGGATTTCTCCTGAAGACCCCATCAAAGACTGGCATTTTTTGAAAACGAGGCTTGGCTTCCAAACACTGATACCGTCAGTTCTAGAATTACCGAAAGCTTGTTGGAAGAGGATTTACAGCCTGAAACTGTCCTGCCAGACACTCTTGTAATTAAATCTGAATTTATCAGCTTGCAGGCTTCACACAACCCCTGCTGCTTCCCCGAGTAGCAATGCGAACATATAAATTAACACACACTCGTTCCTTGACCACTTGAGCAAAAGACTTCATTTGGAACATTCAAATGTAGTCCTTTCAAGTTTCCACGGCTAAGTGAAATATTCATATTACACGGCACTCAGTATTTTTAGAGCTTCACCCATTTTTAAATATATGAGGTTCCATTTATTTGATAAAAGATAATAAATAATAATTAAGCTAAAGAGTGGATTACCTGGGCTTTAATGCGCTCGTATTCTCCTGTTCCCGACACATTTCTGTGATTTTGTACGTGGTTTTTACAATTAATGTATTGTTTTCGCTATGGGAACACATATTTACGATTTGGTTTGTTAAATTACAGAGTTACGTACATCTGCAGGTATCTTCTGTCACGCACGTGGTTTGCGGTGTGGTGTGATGTTATCCTTATGCGGAGAAAGGTGATAAGAACTTCATTTACACCCGCGGGAGTGAAAGGCTGCGTCAGCGAGCACCTGATGAACATTTTATTAATGCAGTGCAGTGGGAACGTTATGTTTATTGCCTTCTTTTCTTTTCAGCGTGGAAATATAACGACGTTTTTTTCATTTAATAATTGCAAATAAAAATTGTTTGGTTGTGTTACTACCTCTAAACCTTTAAACCCAACCCCCAACTCGGAGGCAGCAGTCCTTCTGCTACCTGCACGCCCCTTTCCCCCAACAGACGGACTACCCGTCAGGTCAACAGGTATCTCTATGTTTTCCTTAAGTGTACATATTTGTATAAGTATAATATACAGTATATGTTTTATTCTTTACAGGAATTGGGGGATTTGGAGCAAAGCAAAATCCAGCCAGGATGGGATATCTGTCCAAACTCCCAAATTTATTCATAACGGGCAATCTAGCGTTTCTAACGAACCCTGTCAGTCATTGGGACTGAGAGGGTGCGGAGTATCACTCAGACAAGGATAAGGCACTGCTGGACTTATGTATTCATCCTATTGTTTGTAGTGCAACACTGAATTGTACTGGGTTTGACATATGATGCCAATGCTTGCGAATTAGGGCTACATTTTAAAACGATTATATTTTTACTTTAATAAAGTAGTTTCAGCGACTGTAACACACAAAATATAATATGCATTCGAGAGAAATTTCTATTTCTGAGAGAAGAGATGGAGGACGTGGTCTTTTGCACGCTACAATTGAAAAAACTGCAGTCCTCATTCAGGTAAATCGCAAGCAAAATTCCTGCAACTCTGGAATTGATCAAGTCCTAAAAGGGAGCTTGCCCGAATCAACATATGTGCTATTATTTAGAAATTTGGCCCACTGTCTTCATTTTCAAGTTTACGATTAATCTTCGCGTTGGTCAAGATAACTTAAATTATTTGTACGAATCAAAATGTTTACATTAAATTAATAATTTTTAAAGAATGAAAAGAATATCTCCCCCCATATGAAACTCTATATATGAATACATGGGGAGAACAGATGGATGGAAGGAGTATAGGTCTAATGTAACTGAAAAATGTTAGTGTTTTATTTGCCTTAATTTCGTACATATATGAAAATCTTTTAATACAGTTACCAATTATGCGGGTATTTCTCTTTCTACCAGCATTACCAGGTATGTTAGCCAGGAATTACATAGTTTACCCCTAATTGATTGCAATTTACTACTTAACATGATGTATTGTGATGACATATGAGTAAACTGACCGCTGTTGTCTTGCCCCTTGCAACCCGGATCGTGCTGAGGGGTCCCGGAGTCCGAGAGCGACAGCGCCGGGCTGTGAGCCTCACTGTCCGTCAGCAGGTTAAAATCCATTACTGGCAACAGGAAAGTCTGCGGACAAGAAAAGCGAAACTGATAACCAAAACTGTATCAGGAAGAAAGAAAGAAAGAAAGAAAGAAAGAAAGAAAGAAAGAAAGAAAGAAAGAAAGAAAGCATTTAAAACACGCATTACAATTGCTAAATATGTATTTGTTGTATTTTCTATTTTTGGCTTTCGGGTTAAAAGCTATCAGATTTATGGTTGACACTTCGGATTAAAATAGCAGCCTCATGGGGGGTGGATACGTAATAGAACCTAAAATAACAACCTGCGTATTTACACAGCGGTCGTTAACGCCTTGCAGACAGAGAGAACAGTAGCTCAGTCTTCAAGGATTTATGGTAACGTTTGCATCAGCTTATGTGATAGATATATATATATATATATATATATATATATATATATATATATATATATATATATATATAACATTGCAGCTCCACAGTATAAGTAGTGTGAATAATACCAATAAAACAAAGGAGTAATTTTCACAAAATGGTGGAAAAATATAGCTGCCATAAATCTCTGAGTCAACCATCGAAAATATTTCATTTTAAACAACCAGTTATGTTGGTTACAAACACTGGTGTAAACAAATGTCCCAGTCTTGCATTAGAGATGGCTGCTTAAAATTGTGTCCTGTCTACTGTTTAACATACAATTTTCGAGGTACCTTAAAGAGTATCTTCATTTGGAATGGCCAATACTCAATTATATTGTAATTATTCATTTTAATCCGCGCTACGGCACAGATTTGACACAGTGTTTCCTTGACACATTAATGTCATTAGTAAATAAAACTTGCTTCAGACAATTTCCTCAAAGTTAAACAATCACATTTATCATAACTAAACAGAAAATTAGTTTTATTCACCTGGCATGTACGTTGATGAATATTATGTCTACACTCTTTAAAACTGATTAAATAACTGTGAAGGTTGTTATTTTAATTACAATATTAATCCTGGATGATATTTTTCATTTACTATACGAATATTCTTTTATAGAACAAAAAAATGCTATTTATATTATAAGCATTGGTTTTCAGGTTATTTCTATAATATGCAGCCATCCTACGAAATCGACAATGTACTCTTGTGGACTTGAGTCTCATAACCGTGTTAACTGCTTGATAAATGGCGCGACAAGTCCTGTGATTTAAGCATATTTTTCCTCATATCCCTCTGCATGCATGTATGACGCATCTGTTTTAAGCAGTGTTTTCCAGTGATGCATCATCAGACTCACGAACAGCTGCAGTAAGGTCGGTCTGTCTGATGGGCAGAAAGAAGTCGCCAATCTAATTCTATTTTGATAATGTTCTGCCATTCTGCGATTTTATGGGCGTTTTCCAGAGATGCTGTAATATGGACAATGAAAAATAACCATTGTGTTAGAGTCTAAATACTGCAACAGGCATAACATCAAACTATGCCGCCTGTTGTTTAGCTGTTACCTTGAATGAATAATGGCCCCTCCTGTGCATTGCTCCGAATATCTGACGCGCCTTCTGCAACTAGACGTTTTCCGTATCAGGCATAGCTGGTGGCCGAAAATTGTAAAACTACTCATTTACTGTATGATGACAGTCTTGTTTTAAGCAATAATTTTAAAAGAGCAAGAAGCCTTCGAGTTCCGATTTCGACGTATTCTAGGTGGCAAAAACAATTTAGAAAGAAAGAAAGAAAGAAAGAGGGTGAATCCTATTATATCAACTCCATTTTAATCAATTCATTATTATAACAAAAATATTAAAGAATATGCCTTCGTTCTCATCTATTCATTTCATTTCGCGATTTTGCATTTTCCGCCTTGCAGCAAAATATAAACTAATCTTCACAGAAAAATATAAACATCACAAAATCCTGAAAAGCAATGTAAAAAGTAAGCACATTAGATAGATAGATAGATAGATAGATAGATAGATAGATAGATAGATAGATAGATAGATAGATAGATAGATAGATAGATAGATAGATAGATAGATAGATAGATATAGAACCTTATCTTTTCTGTATAGCACCTTGCTAATCTTCATTCATTTAGTAGGAAATCAAGGTTTAAAGGATAAATAGAACGACCATGTTCCAAACTGAAAACATACAAAGCAATAAGAAACATCTTTTTTATCATATTTGACTGGCACATTTGGCGTACTCCTCTGTTGGATTCACAAATGTATGGCTCTGCGTGTGTGCATATAACTTCCTTTAAACATACAAACAACACGAAGGTGACATACAATTTCAAACTTAAGTTGAACACACACATATCAAATCCTAAAATATCGGCGATGCAATTAATTTCACGATATGTTTAATAGATTATCAAAAGTTATTTGTGTAATTTCTAAAAATTATAATAAAATATTTTACTTGGAATATGTCGTGTCTGTGTCATTTCTATAAATGACATAATACATAATTATATTTTACTTTCATGAGCTGTGTTTTAAATGTAATAAAAGCTTGGATAATGCAACTAATACCACCGCTAATAATACCTATAATTAACAATATCATCATCATCATCGAGATAGCCATGCAATGAAACTTTTTCCATAAACATGATCTATAGATAAAGATTTTCTTTCTCAATCTTTTACTGATATGGAATATAGGCACTTATCTAAGTAAACTGCACTCCTGCCATTGAATGGTGTCATATTGAGGTTCATTCTGGGTAGCTGCACAATGACTGCGAACTTTAACGTAATCAAGAAGCCCACAAAATATTAGTGCTGCTTTAAACTATAATATGCAAATTCATTGCAAAACCATGTGCAAAATGCAATGTACAGTAAATTTCATTAAATTTATAGTAAAATGCATGAAAATTAATAATCCTTATTCAGAATAATGATCTATATTTTAACCACCACATGTTTTGATTTCTATAAATAAAACCATAGACATATTAAGTTATAATTTTAAGATTTAAGCTCCAGTCCCCACAACTTTGAATTGCATGGGGCAGAGAATGTTATGTTCTTTTCTTATTGCGTGTATTTAAAAAAATGCTATATTGTATACTAAATTGTATACTTTAGTGAAACTCTTTTTCCACCTGTCTAGTCAAGCAAGGTTCTATCATATTTTACTCTAAAAAAAGTATCTATAATTAGCATGAATCTTAACAATTCTACACACAACCATTTACAAGACCTGTCAAATTTCCAATTCAGGTTCTCAAAGATACGGCTTTTAAATAAAATCAGGTGGTCTGCCACCCTCTATCCAAAAATTCACTGCTCCATTACTTTGAGCTTTAGCATTATTCTGAGAATTATTCATAAACGCGCAGAGAATTAATTCCTTGGATTAAGGCTTGATTAAGATGTGTGTCACTTTGCTGTCTGAGAACTTATTAAGAGCCTCCTTGAGGAGGCAGCAGATGGAATTTCTACCCAATGTTTGTAGATGATAATTTCACCTCTTCTTACAGCAATTTGCATATGATTGCATCTGTCAACGTTTTTTTTTTTTTTTTGCTTCCTTCTTTCTCCAAAGAAGATCCTATATTGACATTTTAAGGAGGTTTTCTCCCATTACTTTAACATGTTATCTGTTTTTATTCCAGCTATGGTAATTTTTTCAAACAGGAATTGTCAAATTTTTCCTCATTACTCTGAGTAGTAAATAATGATTTTTGAGAATGCAGATGTGAAAAATTCATTAAATGTTATCACTTTACCATATACAGTAAGTGCTTTTAAAGTACTGCACAATGGGCTGCATTTATTTAAAAAAATATCATGTTGCTTGATTAATCACCAATATATCAAAGCTTGGTACATTTGTTACCTAGTTTAAAATTCATGTACTGTCATATTTAAAACAACCTGTACACAAGCTATTTTTAAATGATAATACTGCCCTATACCGTTACAAATTAAAGTTTATTATAAAATATATAATTCATTCTGAAGTCTCCCACACTGATTGGGGGCTGAAGATCACTCCATTGCATTGCACACTTACACACTCTCACTTATACAAAGCCAATGGGGACTTAACAAATATTTTAACACTGGTGAGTCAGATCCATAGGAGGAATGAATCACATATTAATTTCATATCAGTTTTCTCCTTACATTCCAGAAAATGAATTAGCAAATAGAAATTACAACATTCATTCTCGTCCTTACAATCTCATGTGTTGATTTGAGGTAAAAGGCAAGAAAAGAAAAGATGAAAGCCTGTGAACATGTTTTATATTTGTGCTTAGAAAATCAGATAAACAAGTGAAGAATATGTGAACTCTGCACAAACTCCAAGTGGGAGACAATCAATGGCCAACAAGTGTGAGCTGGCAACCTGCTTTTTCTACCACCCAAGTTCAAAAGCTGTACCATTTTGTCTCTAATATCAATGCTGAATGATCTAAGCAAAATAAACAAAAAAAAGTGTTTGCTTTTTTAACTGTACAGCAGAACGGTTAGTAAGTCTGTTAAAAATAATAGTGAGTGTGGATCAGAACAAATACTTTAAATAGTTGACAATATTATACAGTAATTAACATGTTTATCCTTATAGATACAGTATATGGTTAGGTTTCGTGTGGTTGACTCTTACTGTAAGTAAGGAATTTCTGCAAACAGTGTGCGAGATTACAGAACTCACTATGGTAAATGAAAATACACATCTTTGTATAGGTTTGGATGTGTGTAATAACAAATCTGAAGCTTACCATTGCTTGTGTTATAAGTAATACTTTGTGTTGCAGCTGAAGCCAGATTGATTTTGAGATTAACGCTAAAACGCAAAAATGAAGAAACCCATGTGTCACACCACCAAAACAGCACGCCTAAAACATGAAAATGTTCCCTTCTAAAACCTTTTTCTAAGTATAAATTAAAAACGATTTACAATACAGTGACACCGACGATTATAAACTGCCCTCTATCTATTCCCAGTCAGAATCCTGCCTCCTTAAGTGAACCCTTTCATGAAACTGAGTGCATATAAGAAAGTAATAAAAAGCTTCATTTAATTCCCAGTCACATTATTATCTAATCTGCCGTCGACGTATTAATATTCAGGGTTGATATGGGAGGCTTTATTGCTGTTTGTAGCTGCAGCGTGATATGGCATTGCGAATATAGCACGACTAACCCCACAGAATGTAGAACAAAACCTTTATGTTTAAACTGCAAATCCAACTGACTCGCCTGAAGTATATTCATGAAAATAAAAATGATTTTGAACTTTACAGGGAGTAGGGGATGTCTCTATTAAGAATCAGCTATAGAGAAGCACCGGGTAGTAATACTGTAAGCGTCATTTTAATAAAACCGCAAATGTAAATAATTAGTGTTAAAAATCTTTATTCTCTTGGTCTCCCCCTCTCTCCACCTGCACTACTCCTTCGCGGTTTACGCAGTTGCCCCTTTGTACAGCTGAACACTGTGTCCAGGCGAGCCCGGCATGAATCGGAGGAGTGGGTTCGTTTTTACTTAAACATGCCACCATCACAAAATACTGCAATTTCATCGCTTAAACAAACAGGTCATTTAAAGCACGCAATCTGGGATCTGTTCACTGAATTGACAGCAATCTAACATTCTTGTTTCGATTAAATCCATAGCATTTTTTGATTAAGTGGTTGGCATTTATAAGCATATGAATTGTTTTATTTTGATTGGTAAGCGGCACAAACCAATGTTAATTAGTGTAAATAGATGACCAGTAAACATTCATTCATTCATTTTATGATCATTGCAGTACAAGAAGACCAGGACTGGTGTCTCTACATTTGCTAGTTGTGTAAACGAATTCAACAGCAAACATTTTCAGTACGCTTTTTAACTAATGTCCCGTGCTCTTTATTACTTCACATGATAAACTCTGGAATTTACACTGATTGCATTCTAGGATAAATGAGTAAGACAAGCATTTTAAAATTGACATTTTACCAAAAAGCCAGCGGTGCATTGTATTTCATCAAGAGTGTTCTAAAAGACCCTGTTATGACTCTATTAAAAATAGCAAAAAACAGAAACACCTGGTGTAACCGTTGGATTGTTTTTTCGTTTTATAAGTTGATCACAGTCATGGCAGGCGCAGAGCCAGAACAATTTTTTTTTACATATTAACAGGTATTTTTTTATCTAAATAAATAAATCATTCTTTTCATCATTCCTTGTTTTAATAAGTTTATCTTATTTCTTCGACCTAACAGAAGGATGCGCTTGAGATTATTGCTCCGTTTATTATCCTACGATGAAGATAAAACGAAAAATGATCATAGCGCTTTAATAAACCCTTCCACACAGGTAAAAGTCATTCTAGACTTAACATTCTAACTACAATTAAATATATATGTAAATGTATAACTGACAGTCATGCACATTGTTTGTTGTTACCCAAATTATTTATTATAAGTCATTCATTAAATACCAGGTCTTACTACAGGCCACAAAATGAAACTCAGTATAACTCTTCAGAGATAATAAGCCTGGAGGGCGCTTACAATTCTGGTTAGCAGTTATTTAACTGTAAAAACGAACATCTCATTAACTCAGTTTTTATTTTTTATTTACCTTGAAATTAAGTATTTTTTGGGACATAAGTGAAACAAAATTCAAATTGCATGCGCACTGTTTGAGGTATAAATGATTCAACTCCATTATTCTGTATTTTTTTAAACATGGCGATATTCCCTTTAGAGTGGAGGAGGTGGAGGAGGAGCATAAATACATACAAGGGAGTTCTTGTGACTAACAAACACCTGTCAGCCATCAATTTAAAATTCAGATTTCACGAACCTTATACTCCACTAGACAGCTTTTGTTCGTTTTCTCATAACCTATAAAACATCGTGAATGTTACAGTAATTAAAATATCTAATCCTTGAGCACAATCTGACGATTTGTTTTCTGCAAAATGCAACTTAAATGAAAATGTATATGATAAAATAGATTAATTCTAAAAAGCTATTGATTAACAGATTAACAATAATTCCTTCTTTCAAATCCCAGCAAAGCAAAGACAACGCAGCAAATTAGTGAAAGCTGATTCTCACAATTTATGACGTATTAGATAATTTCAATCATTTAAGAAATAAAGATTGTTATTACTGTAAAATTAATGCATGCACACAAATTCCAGAACATACCATTATTCGAAGCCTCATGTTAATAAACATTCTGAACTACGATTATTACTTGTGATCATTTTTTGTAAAAACCACTTTGAAACTTTTAAATGACTCTTCCACTACTGTATGTTGGATGTTAGTTCCTGGTCTGTTTCGCATTAAGCTACCGCGAGTCGATCATTTTTTGGAAAATCGTTTCCTTCCTTTCATGGTTGTATTTTTCAGGATGGCATTAGTAAGTGACAAGTGAGACCAATTGCAGAAATATCGCAGGTAGAGGTTTAACAAGCTGGTCAGCACATTACAAATTCGCCACAGTCTTACACTATGATCTTTAAAAAAAATCCTGCCTACCACATTGTGCCCTTAACGAAAATAAAAATAAAAATGACTTCTCGACAGTCCTAAATACGTATTAGTTTATACTTATCATCGGAGCTATTTGAGTTATATAGAAAACAGCACCATGAGGTTGAAAGTTATAGTATTAATTTTCAAATATCATTGCATGTTCCACAACAAAGCAATATATATCAAATGAAGGTTTACTTCGGGGGATAATTATTGTTAGAAAATATAAAAGCATATTATAGGTTTATACTCACCACTTTATATGCTTGAAATAATTGCATTATGTGATTGTCCGTCAGGGGATCATTACCCGATTAACATAAAAATCCTATTAAAACTTCGGTTTAGCATTCCACTCTCTTTTGGTATAATGTTGCAAATAAAGTACAATATAAGGAATTCCTGCATCCAGACCCCAAATAATCACAATAAGATTTAATGTATCATTGTAAATGTCCGTAAAAAGTTTTAGGAAAACATTTTCAGAAAGATGAAATTGGTGGATTACAGTAACCGTCTCGTGGTCTATACGGAGTGTGCAGTTCGCATTGTGCCTAAAACACAAATCCAGTGCGGACAACTAAATGCAAAATTCTCCGTGAATGAACACACATGCTGCAGTCTATTCCGAATCATCTGCCTAAACGGTTAAATACAGGGTATGCCCGTGTTATATGTGCTTTCTATCAAGGTATACCCACTCTGTGACAGCCGTTCGCGGCAAAGGAAAAAATAATACGACGGGCAATCCCCGGATTCATAGGGAAAGCGCTATTGATGCTATGCTCCTTCTGCAGTCCTTGGTAGTTAGCTTAGCCCTAAACGAATAAGATGTTACATTTCAATTAAGATTGACAAATACTTACATTAAATCCCAGTTTGGATAGTTTAGTCCTTGTTTAAACTCGCAGAGGATTAATTGTGTCCAAGAAAGATGAATCGCAAGACATAAAGTTCCTTTCACCGTCACAAAACCGCAGTTTCCCTCGACCTCGCCGCTGTCATGAAGAGTCGGCGAGGCTCAACTGGACAGACTCCCATTCAATTGGGGGCGGGGGTTGAGGGGATTATATGCTAAACAGTGTGCGTGAATGCCAGAATGATAGGCCGCCTGTGATAAGTGAGCACTGCCCACTTGACAAAAGAGGCTCCCCACAGCAACTGAGGTACTGCCACCGTGCGCGTCACGTGTCCCCTTCGCTCAGTCTGCTTTTTCTTCCTTCTCAGGTACACAATCCATTACGACGTGGAACCTCGAAAGCACACGTGTTTCCCTTTTTATGTTAGTTATACGCACCCTTATCTCTAGTCAACGAAGGCTCCTTTCTTGACATTTAAACTTCCCTTTTCAAGAGCACGTGCACATACTAAAATGCACGGCGCAAACACGTCTTCGTGGTAATGTTTGGCATTCAGCATCCCCTGCAAGTAAGCTGCATACCTGATTTGAAAAAAAAAACATGAATACTATTAGGCAATGACTACAATGAAGATTATTACTTTATAGCCTTCAAATTCACCAACTAGTCATCCGATTACTCGGAGTAGACAAACTCGCGGATATGACTGCCTAACCTGTTTCATTAATTTGAAGTCCATCCGCATGAAACCTGATTTCATATGTCATTAGGGAATGTGGACTCTTCTGGATCAGATGAGTAACAGGAGTCATTTACCTGTAGAGCATGTTTCCTGCACGCCGCGCTCTCCCAGTGAGACAATCTGACAGTTAATAATAGAGTCTGAGCTTCGCTTTCGTTTCACACCCTGCGTCATGCCATGAATTATATGTTTACGGTAGCCCAGCCAGAGCTCAGAGGTCAGCATGCAGCTATCTCACTATGGCCAGGCTTAAAGGATTACTGGGGAGGAGAAGAGAGGGCTGGAAACGTGCTCTAAAATAAAACACGTGGCAAAGAGCTGAGATATCCTAGTGTGCATAACGGGCTGCGCTGCTTGATTTATGACTTTTCTGCATTATAGAAATATTACTTTTTCTTAATTATGAGAATTAAGGAGGAATGACATGAATGTTGTTTTAAATTCTTTGTTTCTAAAGAACCTCACAATTAGACGGAAGATGAAAAGCAGAATAAGGTTAATAGACACAAACGCGCATCATAAACGGCCTTCCACTGGTACCTAGAATGTCAGGACACAAATGCGTTGTCACCACTTCGATATTTGGGAATTACCTACCTTATAAACCATTTATGACGCGTGCCAGGCAAATATATAATTTAATGTATAAAAGTGATTGAAAAGGAATCAATACTTATAAATAATATTAATTGATTTTATATCACCAGAAGTGTCTTTATTAAGAGCTGCCTAACCCTTGGAATGTGATTACCATGGTGACCTTTTAGTTTCAGTGATTTCTAAGTGGTGTTAAAGCTGGCCTAGTAAATAACCCAAGGCCTAGCCATGCAACTCAGTAAGCTCTCAATCATCTCTCGCATGCACAATTTGGAAGTCTCCCTCTGTTATAGCCTGTTCGTGAGAAATCTTTTATCTGCACTTTCATGTTCAACCTGAAGATACGCCTTGTCTCATCTGCATTCAAAAACTGAAAGACTCTTAACTGAACAATAGAATTTACATTTCTGAATCTTCCTAATGCATTTTTTACCTTTTATATACATGTTTATTAAATTTACTGCATCTTTTTACCCCTGTGAAATAAAAAAAAAGTTTGAATTATTTAAATTGCAGAGTTGTCATTTCTCCTTGAAGTGCATTAAAATGTATATGTAATGAATATCACTGTATAAATTATAGTGATATACTTATAAATCATTTTTGCTCTAAAATTAAACTACATAAATCAAACAAACTATTTCATAGATTAAAACAAACTTGCTCAGGGTGGTTTTAATTAATCTGTTTTTCACTGCTCAGTAGTGTGAGGCTTCAGAATAATATGGAAAGGCACTTTAAAGTATATCAACTTATTTTGCATTTGCTCCACTTTAGGGTAATATAGTGGAGATGGTTTTCCTTTTCTAGTTTCAATATATACTTCAGGGCTGTACCCAGGAGATTTGTGCAGAGAGTGAAGTATGGACAGATAAAGAGAGCAGCTGAAGACAGAGCTAAATGGAGAAAAAAACTGTACCACAGTCCTGCTTGATTGTGTATGTTGGAGGTTATAATTGTATTCATAGCAGTTATAATACTGTAACAGTTCTCACAGGGTATACAATATGGGTAGCAGTATACCAAAGGAAACTATATTTTGGTAAATTTCCTTTTTTGCAAGCACAGGTTAATTAACATAATAATAGAAAAGGTTTATAATCCATGATTATTCTCTCATCATTGATAACTCCTCTGTTAACACAGCTACAATTTCTAGTTCCATTGTACTCAGATTTCTTCACTCTCAAAATTAGCATTATATTCTCAAAAGTGCTTGACAGGAAAAAACAATGGGCATGGTGCCTATCCATCACAGGGCGCATACACATACACAGTTTCTATTCAGACAACACATGCAGGAATTGAATGTAGGACCTGGATACTTAAGGCAGCAGGACTAACCACTGCAGCACCATGGTCTCTTTAGAATGTGTATATGTTATCTGATATATAAATAACCATACTTTGCTTTAATGGAAAGTTAATTTGATGCAGGTAATAGTTTCAAATTTAATCCATGCTAAGTGCATGCTAATTAATTCACATATTTTTCAAAATGTTATAGTGTATCAAATGACAAATTTAAAAAGTACTTTTATTCCTGACTTATTTGAAAGAGTGCTATCTTAAAAAATTAGCATAGTAAATAAAAAAACTCAAGAAAGAAAAACAGCAAATGATAAATTTATTTTTATCAATTTGTTTATTTAGTGTGGAATATACATTCCTATTTTATTAAATCTAGAAAAATACAATATTGAACCCTGAAGAATGGAAAACAAAATAAGAGAAGTAGATAGATAGATAGATAGATAGATAGATAGATAGATAGATAGATAGATAGATAGATAGATAGCACTGAATTATTACATAAATGCATGACGCAGAGCTATACATTTAATAATAATAATAATAATCCCAGAATCTTGGGTTTGAATTACAGCTTTGGCAGCATCTGTGTGAAGTTTGCAAGTTTTTCTCATGTCTATGCCAGTGTTCCTCTGACACCCCAATGACACACAGATAATTACATACTGTAAATTCATCAAGTATGGATCAGTAATGGAAATACCATATTGAACCCTGAAGAATGGAAAACAAAATAAGAGAAGTAGATAGATAGATAGATAGATAGATAGATAGATAGATAGATAGATAGATAGATAGATAGATAGATAGATAGATAGATAGATAGATAGATAGATAGATAGTGTATATTCCTACCAATATGGGCTACAGACTTCATTTTTCCCAATTAATCTTTCAAAGCTAGTCAAAGGAGTTAAAATAATATCTGAAAAACATCTCATGGCAAATCTTGTTTGACAATGGAGAACTGAGATTACCCAGGTAACAGGTGATTAAACAGGGTGCAGAAAAGCAAATACACATTGTATTTGCAATCTCAAGCTATAGCAGGACTATCAAAACCACGCACAATACACACTATGGACACATTTTGTAGGTAGATGCCATTTTTATATTACAATTAATCAAGCTTTAATTGACTGTTCTTGCCTTTGTTTGCAAAAACAAATGGTTCTGTCATCTCTGTAATAATATATTATGACTGGACCTAATAAAGAGAGATAGATTGGGTCTTTTAATCTATCTGTCCACCCATTTTCTTTTTCTTACGTATCCATTTCTGGTTGCAGCAAAGCAAAGTCTGTCATTAGCAATTATGGATGTAAGCATGCAAGTACAAATTTCACTGTAATCAGTTCATGTGACAATAATGGCACTATAAACCTATATATGCAGTGGTGTTTTTGACATGAAAATTCAGCTGGAGACACACAGACCTGGGAAAGAGATACTGTCAGAAAGGATGGAGCCATACAGAGAGTGTGTGTGCGTATGTGTGAGTCTGAGTGAGAGAGAGAAAGAGAGAGAACACTTAAACAGTAGCACATACAAGACCTGGCCCTCTGCTTAAATCTGGTGCGTTGGGTATGTGGCCAACAGTACTGTTAAGAAGGATCCTAACTTGGATTATCTCACAAAGTTTTGGAAGTTAGTGCAGATGGTCTTGCCACTGACCACTAGTGAGCAGTGTGAGGTGAAACTGGCACTTTGAATGTGCAGGCTGAAGATGCAGCAGAATAAAGATAATTGAAATTGGAATGGAATGAGCTGTGCAAGATCAGAGTAGTGACAGAGGCATTGAAGGGTGGCTGGGGAAGGAGATAACCTTGTATAAACCCCATGTCAGAAAACAAAGGAGGGACATTGCATTTCAAAACATATTTACCTGCCACAGTCAGTAATGGTGAAATGTCTGTTGAATAATGCTGTAAAAATCACGTATAATGAAGTTCTATCAACATATTGTCATACAGTGCAACCACAAAAGGACACTAATAAAGATTTCTCAATATCAACATCAACTACTCAGTACCAAAAGTTAAATATATTGATGTATTTCCATTTTTTGTTGAAAGTGAAAAATTGTACTATACATAAGTAAGCAACATATATTGGGATAATGATGCAGACAGCTCCAAAATAGCAAGATGCATCCTTTATATTGAGTCACAAAAAAATCATATAATAGGTCCTACATGCCCATTGTCCAGCTTATTGAATGATCCATGATACACTTCCATCCATCATCCAACCCACTATATCCTATCTACAGGGTCACAGAGGTTTGCTGGAGCCAATCCCAGGGCACAAGGTAGGAAACAAGCCAGCCCACTGCAGGGCATGCACACAACACACTAGGGACAATTTAGGATCACCAATATACCTAACCTGCATGTCTTTGGACTGTGGGAGGAAACCAGAGTACCTGGAAGAAATCCACGCAGACACAGGGAGAACATGCAAACTCCACACAGGGATGACCCGGGAGGTGAACCCGGGTCTCGTAACTGCGAGGCAGCAGTGCTACCCACTGAGCCAAAGGGCCGCCCTGTGATACACTTAGTTTTTGTAAAGGTTCATGCACAATAGGATCTTCTAACAACAAGAACAACAAATGGAGCAGTGAAGAAAGTGGTGCATGCCTTAGTCATTGGTGAGCCAAAATCATTTTAAGTGACACTATACAGTAGCTTGTCCAACGCTGGAATAAATGTATTAAGAGTCAAAAAAAGGTGGCCTAGTAAACCTTATATTCTTTCTTTATGTTTCTGAAAATATATTGCAGATTATTTTTGACTCAGACATTTGCAATTCTATTATGTGAAAAAGAATAATTTCAATTCAGTTTATTCCTACATAACACTCTCCTCAGAGTTCATGCATGTGTTTTCTGTGTTCTGTGTATGGTATTGTATTGACCCCCTTCTTTTTGACACCCACTGCATACCCAACGTACCTGGAAAGGGGTCTCTCTTTGAACTGCCTTTCCCAAGGTTTCTTTCATTTCAGGGTTTTTTTGGGAGTTTTCCTTGTCTTCTTAGAGGGTCAAGGCTGGAGGGCTGTCATGAGGCAGGGCCTGTTAAAGCCCATTGCAGCACTTCTTGTGTGATTTTGGGCTATACAAAAATAAATTTTAATGTATTTTATTGTATTTTCTAATTTGGGAAATCAACAAGCATCATCAACAATACATGTAGACACAGATATGTGTACATGTATCTAAACATGGAAATAGTAACAGATGACAAGGGTTAAAGCTTACAAAGCTGGAAAAACATAATGTAAATTATTGTTATATATGGCCAGTTTTGCCATGAAGAAGCAGAAAGAAAAAAGAATCCTGGAAAAAATTAATCTCTGGCAGGGTCCCATTAAATTCCAAATCTAGTGGACCAAGGCCAGATGGAAGTCCAGTGGTGGCATCATTTAATGGCCTGATGTAAAGTCTACTATACAATGTCAATGTCATTTTTTTATTTTTTGCATGACATTTTAATGCCAAGAAAAGCATCTTGGTAAGTCTAGCTATGGTGGCAAGTGGCAAAGCAGAATACTAAGCTATAAAAAGAAAATTAAATAAGTAACTAACTGCTGGTCATGGTGTTTGTTACATATTATGTTTAGACTAACAACTGAGAGACATTCATATACTAGGTGTAGCTGTATTGAGCATGTCTATTAAACATGTGTTATTTGACAAAAGAGGCCTTCAGCATTCCTTCTATTTACTTGTAGTTCATGCTCTACCAAATTGCAGTGACAATTGATTGCTTGTGTTGAGGCAAATGTACTTTTTTAACCGTAACCTATTTTAACAATAAATGTTGGGGGGTGACATAATGGCACAGCGATGCCACTGTTTCTCTGAATCAAGGAGACTGGAATTTACAACCTGAGTGCTCCCAGCATGAATGTTGCATGTTTGTCTTATGTCTGCATGGGCTTCCCACAGTCCAAAGACATAGGTGAATTGGCATTGTTAAATTGGCCTGTATGTGTGTTCTCCCTGTGATGGATTGCTGCCCTTTCCAGGGGTTGTTCCTGCCTTGCTCCTGATGATTGCTGGGACAGGTTCCAACTGCACTGCAGCCCTGTTCTGAATAAGCAGGTTTAGAAAATGTATGTCAAAAGGGGACCAAACTAGGTCTATTATATAGGGTAACCACCTAATGGCACTCCTGAAATGGACTACTAATACAAAACCTTACTACAATATTTAAGACATCAAGCATATTATTGTGTGTAAACCAATCACAATAATTCTATGTAGCACCTTTTACAGAATAAACCATCAAAAAGACAAACTATAATAATATAATTCAATAAATAATAATGTACAACAATAAGACTTTCTGGTGTGAATGCAATAAAAACCTGGCAGCAGATTGATAGTTTCATGTCCAATAGATGAAATTAGAAATACTACACTTGGTATATGAGTCATTTGGAGCATAATGTTTCATGCAATGGCAATAAAAATTAAGTTAAACATTGGTTTTCGGGTATCCTACTAAAAGCTTTATATACACAAAGAAAAAGACACAGAAAGGCAGATACATGTAAAGAAAGAGGGAACCATTCTATCAGACTTTTCACACCCATTTGCAGTTGTCTGCTTGTTCATGTTTGAAGGAATGCAACAGCGGATCCGGCTGAAGAGCTTGAAGTTGTAAGGGACCTGACAGTAGCTCTCCACTGCTGGATGCTTTTGATTTATCTGCAGAAAAGTAAAGGAATTGTTATCCTTTAAGTCAAAGCACAAAATCTTTTCTAACCACTATTAAAGTAATCATGTTTGTATTATTATTTTTTTTCAGTATAGTGTTAAATTACAAAATTCAGCACATCTTTTGACCTTGTGCTGATAAATTTCTTACTGCTTTTCCGACATCATGGAACAGCTTGAGTTGCCAGTGGGTTTTATGACAGGTCACTAATATAAATTGACCTCTTATCAAAAGTTTAATATCGTTAGGAAAAAATGTAGCTGATTACTTGAAAGGCAAAACCTTGCACCTGTTTTCATTTGAAACATGATAAATTGTGAACTCACATTCATTGTTTCTGTTGCAACAAAAGCGCTTTTAGTTTTTTCAGTGTTTGGTCAGTAGTTTAAAAAGAAAACGTTTTGTATTATGTATATGAAATAAACACAACCTTATCACCATGACATATACATTTGGGAGCCTTTGCTAACATTTAATGAGTAAGTTATTTGACATTTCAACATTACTACAAGCAATGTTAAAGTCCATATTTTTTGTCATGTATATATAGTGCAATGAAATTTTTACTTTGTATGTCTCATCAGAAGTGTCAATAATGCAATACCAATAGAAGATGCACATACATAAAACACCACATATTTTATATTATATATTTCACATAAATACATACATTTATATACACACATATATAAATATATATACTGTAGATATAAATATATATACTGTAGATATAAATATATATATATACAGTGCACCCAGAAAGTATTCACAGCACATCACTTTTTCCACATTTTTTTATGTTACAGCCTTATTCCAAAATGGATTAAATTCATTTTTTTCCTCAGAATTCTACACAAAACACCCCATAATGACAACATGAAAAAGTTTCATTGAGGTTTTTGCAAATTTATTTAAAATAAAAAAACTGAGAAATCACATGTACATAAGTATTCACAGCCTTTGCTCAATACTTTGGCGATGCACCTTTGGCAGCAATAACAGCCTCAAGTCTTTTTGAATATGATGCCACAAGCTTGGCACATCTATCCTTGGCCAGTTTCGCCCATTCCTCTTTGCAGCACCTCTCAAGCTCCATCAGGTTGGATGGGAAGCGTCAGTGCACAGCCATTTTAAGATCTCTCCAGAGATGTTCAATCAGATTCAAGTCTGGGCTCTGGCTGGGCCACTTAAGGACATTCACAGAGTTGTCCTGAAGCTACTCCTTTGATATCTTGGCTGTGTGCTTAGGATCATTGTCCTGCTGAAAGATGAACCGTTGCCCCAGTCTGAGGTCAAGAGCGCTCTGGAGCAGGTTTTCATCCAGGATGTCTCTGTACATTGCTGCAGTCATCTTTCCCTTTATCCTGACTAGTCTCCCAGTTCCTGCCGCTGAAAAGCATTCCCACAGCATGATGCTGCCACCACCATGCTTCACTGTAGGGATGGTATTGGCCTGGGGATGAGTGGTGCCTAGTTTCCTCCAAACGTGACGCCTGCCATTCACACCAAAGAGTTCAATCTTTGTCTCATTAGACCAGACAATTTTGTTTCTCATGGTCTGAGAGTCTTTCAGGTGCCTTTTGGCAAACTCCAGGTGGGCTGCCATGTGCCTTTTACTAAGGAGTGGCTTTCATCTGGCCACTCTACCATACAGGCCTGATTGGTGGATTGCTGCAGAGATGGTTGTCCTTCTGGAAGGTTCTCCTCTCTCCAGAGAGGACCTCTGGAGCTCTGACAGAGTGACCATCGGGTTCTTGGTCACCTCCCTGACTAAGGCCCTTCTCCCTCAGTTTAGATGGCCGGCCTGCTCTAGGAAGAGTCCTGGTGGTTTCAAACTTCTTCTACTTACGGATGATGAAGGCCACTGTGCTCACTGGGATCTTCAAAGCAGCAGAAATTTTTCTGTAACCTTCCCCAGATTTGTGCCTCAAGATAATCCTGTCTCGGAGGTCTGCAGACAATTCCTTTGACTTCATGCTTAGTTTGTGCTCTGACATGAACTGTCAACTGTGGGACCTTATATAGACAGGTGTGTGCCTTTCCAAATCATATCCAATGAACTGAATTTACCACAGGTGGACTCCAGTTAAGCTGCAGAAACATCTCAAGGATGATCAGGGGAAACAGGATGCACCTAAGCTCAATTTTGAGCTTCATGGCAAAGGCTGTGAATACTTATGTACATGTGATTTCTCAATTTTTTATCTATACTAATAAAAGGCAAAGCCCTCACTGACTGACTGACTGACTGACTGACTGACTGACTCACTCACTCATTCACTCACTCACTCACTCACTCACTCACTCACTCACTCACTCACTCACTCACTCACTCACTCACTCACTAATTCTCCAACTTCCCGTGTAGGTAGAAGGCTGAAATTTGGCAGGCTTATTCCTTATAGCTTATTTACAAAAGTTAAGGAGGTTTCATTTCGAAATTCTACGCATAACGGTCATAACGGTCAACATGTCCGCCATGTTGAATTTTCTTATTTATGGCCCCATCTTCGCGAAATTTGGTAGGCGGCTTCCCTGCGCTAACCGAAACCAATATACATACTTATTTTGGTGGTATGACGCCACTGTCAGCCCCCATATTGAACTTTCCAACGTCAATAATTCTCCAACTTTCCGTGTAGGTAGAAGGCTGAAATTTGGCAGGCTCATTCCTTATAGCTTACTTACAAAAGTTAAGCAAAAGTTAAGCATTACAAAATTGTACGCGTAACGGTTATAACAGTCGACAATGTTGAACTTTCTTTTTTATGGCCCCATCTTCACGAAATTTGGTAGGCGGCTTCCCTGCGCTAACCGAAACCAATGTACGTACTTATTTCGGTGGAATGATGCCACTGTCGGCCGCCATATTGAACTTTTCAACGGTCTTTGTTACTTATGGGCCCATCTTCAAGAAATTTGGTACGCAGGTTCCCAACGCTAGCTGAATCCTACTTACGTACATATATACATCCATAGCCTGCAGCTCGGTCACCGTGTGGGGCAGCGTTGGGTCCCCCATCCCCACAACTCCCACGTTGTTGGCTGCCTGCCTATATAAGGCCGTCCATCCCTCCGGTCTCTTCATAGATAAAAAAAACTATTTGTTTCCCATTGTATTACTGTTTAAGAGGGGGATTCAGAGGAGCGACCGCATGTCCTTAGGGGTGTGCTGAGCCCCTCTCTTCACAATGCGAGTGGCAGAAATGCGAAGTGGCTGGCAGGCTGGCATAGCGCAGGCCAGGAGAGGGGATTGTTGAGCAAAACAAGCAGGGGGGAATCCCCCAATATATATATATATATATATACTGTGATTATTAGTTTGCAATATTTGTTATAATTTTAACTCTTCAGTATCCTTACAAACTGTGAATATAAACATTTTTGAATCTACTGGTGTGAGAGTCAATGGTCCTGTACTGTTTACCGCTATCAGAAAAGTGACTTGACTGAGTGTGCTGAATCACTGAGATCTTTAATAATACTGCTTGCCTTTCTAAAGCAGTGAGAGTTGTATAAGTCCTGAACAGAAAAAAGAACTATGTTCCATTTGCATTCTGTGCTGAATTCACCTCCTCCTCTATAGTGTTATAGTCCTAATTTCATGAATATGAACAGTTTTTATTTTTTCTCCAAAATTAATCCCTGTATTTCTGTGATTTTATTTCTAGGCCAGATGTCCACATGACTATCATCATCTAATTCCTCCATGTGAAGCCTGAAAACCATGAGGACTGATTTAAATCATTTATGTTAGGTAGAATGCCCAGTAGGGTCTGGGTGGCCTCATGGCCTTGGAACCCCTGCAGATTTAGTTTTTTTCTCTGTCCTCCTGGTTATTGGACTTTACTGTATATTATTTGTATTGCCTAAACTTATTTTTATATTATTTTTTTAATACTTTTCTTTCTTCATCTTGTAAAACAGTTTGAACTACATCATTGTATGGAAATGAGCTATGTAACTAAAAGTTGTTGTTGTTGTAATTATCAAAAGCTTCAGAATACATCATTTAAATATTTTATGTCATGATGCACTATTTTGTTCTCCTTAGAGGTGCTGCCATTTTCAGGTGCATTGCTTATAGTTGCTACGCACATTGCTACCACGTGAAAATGGTAGGTTGTGACCTGTGATATCATTAGCACGATAGTATAAAGGTGCATCTTACATTGACTACATTTCTGGATTTATAGTAGCTTTGGAAGTGGTTTTGAGAGTTTTCTTTTGATTATTTGGCAACAATTTATTTTGTGTTAGTTTGATTTTTTGGTTTCCTTAATTGGTTTAGATGCATTATCATTTTGACTTTCTGGTACTTGACCCCAACTAGCTGTAAACATTGATTCATTGTTTTTACATCTGCTGGTCCTTTTCAGAACTGACAGTATACCTAGGATGAAGAGATGACAATACCAGGATGTGATGCAGCCAGTGCAGATGGACTTCGTGTTGAGGTTTATGAGAATAGATATTCAAATGTAAGCTGATGGTTGGGTAAAGCCAGTTTTTTAGATATTGGCCCATTCTTCTTCATGGTAGTGTAAGGTCCTATGAAACATATTCCTATTTTTTGAAACAACAACAAAATAAAATTTTTATACATAAAAGAAGCTCAGAGTGATTTGCAATGTTAATAGCTAAACAGAGTTATAATAGAAATTAAGAACTAAAAAATAGTTATTTATATTATATAAAACAGTAGAAAAATAAACAAATTGCCTTGATTAATAACAAAAACTATGGTCAGATTGCCAGGGAGGACAGGGAAATACAAATTTCAGTCAGAGGAATATTGGAGAAAATAAACCTTCAGGGGTATCAAACCCAAAAGACCACTAAGCCCCCACTGGGCATTCTGACAAACTTGTGGAATTATCTTCATCTTCCAAGCATTATAGGTGACAGCTGCTTACTTAGGGCAGAGGGCAGAGAAGCATAGCACCACCACTGAGTACTGGGAAAAAAAGAAAACACACCAACGTAGTGATTATTGACCAGTTTATAAAGTAACCAAATAACACTGCATTTTATGAAAAGAATCAATTTCCACCGCTCCCAATTATGAAAGAAAACCTCATGGGGTAGTAAGCCACACCATCTGTACCACTT
This sequence comes from Polypterus senegalus, assembly GCF_016835505.1. NCBI lineage: Eukaryota > Metazoa > Chordata > Cladistia > Polypteriformes > Polypteridae > Polypterus > Polypterus senegalus. The sequence goes on from NC_053154.1 coordinate 88,675,030, forward strand.
TAAAATCATAATACAACATTAGAACATTAAAAACATTTTGATGGTAATGGGTCATTTATCTTAACAAAGCTTACCAATCCTATCCATCTAATTTCTCCAAAATAACATTGTGTTAAATTTTGAAAGTCCCTAAAGTCATACTATTTAGTTCTTGATGTGAAGAAACACTTTCTAATGTTTGTACAAAATTTACCCTTAACATTTTTCAAACTGTGCCAAAATACTCTAGTTAAACTAATTTTAAAGTAACAGGCTGGATCTACTGAGTCTACTAATTCATTCCAGAATTTAAAAAACTTCAATCATGTCACCTTTTAATGTCTATTTGCTTAAACTAATCTTTCCTCATAACTCATATCATGCAGCCGATCTTTTTTGTAGCCCAGAAACCAACATTGTATAAAGTATTCCAGGTGAGGCCTTACCATTGTGTTATAAATCTTAAGCCTTCTTTAACTTGTACTGTACACAACACACGATGCCTTGAGTATATCCTAACATTCTGTTCTTAATGGTATCTGTACACTGTCTGAATGATGATAATGAGTCCACTCTGAGTCCTTCTCATAAGGGGTATATTCAAGTTCCAGACCTCCCACTGTCCATTCAAATCTAACATTTATAATCCCTATGTGAAGTAAATTAAATTACTGTATATACTTCAAATTTCATCAGTCAGAAATCTGCCCAAGCCTGTATGCTGTCTAAGTTACTGTTCAATGACTTGACTGTTTAGCTCCCATTACACCTAGTTTGGCATCATTAAGCTTATTGTCCAATAGTTATATGGGCCTGCCTGATATATATATATATATGTGCTCAGTAACGTCATCTGTTATTTGGTCCTGGTGGTTTGTTACATTTAATCTAAGCAGTACCCCTCCCAAAGCAATTTCCCAATTACTCAATACCTCCTTAGTAGTCCCTGTTTCTGCTGGTGAGTTACCCACTTCTTCGCATATGAAAAAATACTTGTTTAGACTATTCTCTATTTCATTGTCTGTATATTTTAACACCCTTAGTGTTTCTGATACACTTTATCTCCTAAGTGACCATTCTTTTACAACTGAAATACTGAACGAATTCTTTTGGGGCAGCTTTTGCCTTTTCTGCAGTATTTTTCTCTAACTACTTTTTGGCTTCTCCAAAATCCTTTTTAATGGTTGTCCTCATTATCAAATATGCTCTACAATCATCATTGGAATTATTAGTCTTTTACACCTTATATAGCTGTTTTTTTTCCTTTGCAAGTTTCTTTTTTATCTCATTATTTACACACTGCAGAGTTTTTCATTTTTTATTTCTTTTTTATTTTTTATATAGCAATAGACCAAAAATCATCTTTCTTATTATTAATTTTTCCACTGATAACAGCACTTCCTATTCAAGACAATTTTCCAGAGGCTGAAGTTGTACACTCAGACACTCATGCTTCCATTCAGAGACATGATGGCACCATTTGAGTCGACCAACTGTGACACTACAGTACACACAATGCTGTTTACAGGTTAAAGTCAGTTACAAAGGACATAAGCATTTATTTGCTCATGAAAACACTATATAGATTACAGTAAATACAAATACATTTTGATACAAAAAATAATAAATAAGTATTTATAGTGTGCTTTAAACATGTCAGCATTTTGAGTACCCTCACATAAAATGTAAAACTGAAGAAGTGCACCCTTGTACTATTGCTGCAAAATGTTGTTAACTGGCCGTGTAGTCAACTCTTTCAAGCTCTTTGCAGTATTTTCAATAACTCACACTTGAATTCAGGAATGTTGCTTTGGGCTCAGAGCAAAAATTTCAGTTATATTTCTTCACATTGGGTTTTGTTTCTAACCAAGAAAATCATATATTGCCAATACATCAGAAGGACGCAAAATGACTTTCCTTTTGTATTACTGCATGAAAATATTATTGTTCAAGTATGACTTTTTTATACTATTTACAAATGTTTAATGTTAAACTAATTAAATTTAACAAATTGAAGATGTACAGTAGGTAGTATATACTACATTTTGCCTACAAAAATCAAGTGTGGCTAGTAAATGTAGCCTTATTCATGTACAACAACAACAGCATTTATGTATACAGCACTTCTTCATAGAAAGAATGTAGCTCAAAGTGCTTTACAAGATAACAAAAAGTAAATTATATGAAACAAAAACAAATACAATTAGTAAGATAAGTAACAAAAAAGGTAAGGTCAAATGGCTTGGAGGACAGAAAAAAAAACTCGTTAGGCTGGAGGAAAAAAAAACAAAATCTGCAAGGAGTCCAAGGCCTAAAGTACTAAAGCACTAAAATCAGTTCTCTTTGTTTTCGTGTTTCACATGCTAGAATTTGATGATGTTGGTCGTGTAGACAGCTGGGACAACCACTTTCATTCCATCAACACAGGGTGCTGCCTTGATCAGGTGCTGGTGACGCAGAAGAAATTGAAAAGACAGTAGAGTCTGTTGTAGTAGAGATTAACATGGATTACAGTACCGTAGTAATATCCATCCATCATCCAACAACAACAACAACAACATTTATTTATATAGCGCATTTTCATACAAAAAAGCTCAAAGTGCTTTACATAATGAAGAAAAATAAAAAGACAAAATAAGAAATTAATATATGGGCATTCTACCTAGCATAAATGAAATAGTCCTCTTTGTATTTAGGGTTCTCACGGACGCTTTTGATGATGATGGTCATGCAGACTTCTGGCTTTTATTCCATCACTGTTGGAACATCACGGTGCTTTGAGTAGATGTCACCACCAAAAAGACACCAGAAAAAGAAACAGAAGAGAGAGTAGGGGTTAGTACAGATTTTAAAGCCACCATGAATAGTTATTATAATGAATTGGATATACAGAGTATCAGGATTAAATTACAGTGAGGTTATGAGAAGGCCATGTTAAAATAGTTTCAGCAGTTAACCACAGGGTCACGGGGGTCTGCTGGAGCCAATCCCAGCTAAAACCGGGCGCAAGGCAGGAAACAAACCCCAAGCAGGGCGTCAGCCCACCACTGGGCTCACACACACCAAGCACACACTAGGGACAATTTAGGATTACCAATGCACCTAACCTGCATGTCTTTGGACTGTGGGAGGAAACCCACGCAGACACGGGGAGAACATGCAAACTCCATGTAGGGAGGACCTTGGAAGCAAACCCAGGTCTCCTAACTGTGAAGCAGCAGTGCTACCACTACACCACCGTGCCACCCACCATAGTAATATTTTTTTTTAGATATTTTACATATATTTAATTTTTCTAAGCTTAGTAACAATAGTTAGCTCTGGTGACATGCCTATAACGTAACAGACTTAAACCCTCTGCATCAGTGAAGGCTTTATTGCTCTTCTGTATTCTGTATTTGTGTAGCTTGAAGTGAAGTACTTGTTTCTCGTTCTTATTAAGTTAGTTAATGGGTGAATATTTCCAGCAGTGAAGGCTGTATTTTCCCACACCATGCCTCAGAATGCAGTGGATAAGATTCATTGAAAGTGCCATGCTTCTGAAAATAGTAGAGCCTTATGTTGCACTGACAGTGACTTTTTGTTTTCAGATAAGACAGGATGGCTGAGCTTTTGGGAATGATGGCATTATAGAGACATACTTTATAGTCCAATTGTCATTAAAATAATGATTCTTTATATCTGTTTTTCTCTTCAGACATACTGTTTTAACAGTCATTTTCATTAACTAACTTGCTTTGATAGCTAACTTGCAATATGCATTTTGAATGTTACTTTCTGACTAATCAATAATTATTCTAGATGGGTACAACCACTGTGGATTTTCATGAGAATATTATTAATTCAAATGTCTGTATTTGCTTGTTTTAAATCATATCATTAGAATGAATTCAGTGCAGTATATGCTTGACGATGTCTTATCTATACTAATAAAAGGCAAAGCCCTTACTGACTGACTGACTTACTCATCACTAATTCTCCAACTTCCCGTGTAGGTAGAAGGCTGAAATTTGGCAGGCTCATTCTTTACAGCTTACTTACAAAAGTTGGGCAGGTTTCATTTCAAAATTCTATACGTAACGGTCATAACGGTCAACAACGTCCGCCATGTTGAACTTTCTTATTCATGGCCCCATCTTCATGAAATTTGGTAGGCGGCTTCCCTGCGCTAACCGAAACAAATGTATGTACTTATTTCGGTGGTATGACGCCACTGTCAGCCGCCATATTGAACTTTCCAACGTCACTAATTCTCCAAATTCCCGTGTAGGTAGAAGGCTGAAATTTGGCAGGCTCATTCCTTACAGCTTACTTACAAAAGTTAAGCAGGTTTCATTTCGAAATTCTACACGTAACGGTCATAACGGCTGACAACATTCGCCATGTTGAACATTCTTATTTATGGCCCCATCTTCACGAATTTGGTAGGCGGCTTCCCTGCGCTAACCGAAACCAATGTACGTACTTATTTCAGTGGTATGACACTACTGTCAGCCGCCATATTGAATTTTCCAACATCACTAATTCTCCAACTTCCCATGTAGGTAGAAGGCTGAAATTTGGTACTTATTTCGGTGGTATGATGCCACTGTCGGCCGCCATATTGAACTTTTCAACAGTCTTTGTTACTTATGGGCCCATCTTCAAGAAATTTGGTACGCGGGTTCCCAACGCTAACTGAATCCTACTTACGTACATATATACGTCCATAACCTGCAGCTCAGTCACCGTGTGAGGCGGCGTCCTACAAATACTATCGTAATTGAAACAAACCATGAAACTCAAACCGATTATGACAGCGGCAATCCAAGCTGTGAGATTTGAGACAAGATTACTGTTCACATGGCCAACTGTAAGTTACATGCTCAAGAGTAAGCTCAGCACACAGCTTGGTCATATTACAACTGGAGGGCCGAACTCAAAATGTGGTATACAAAGATAACAAATAATTATTGGTATATTTTCCCTCAGTTTAAAAAGGATACATTTTAATCTTAATAAAACTTTTAAGGCAGTACTTCGCCGCTGCGAAGCGCAGGTATTTTGCAAGTGTTATATAAATCTGACAGCTCTGAGATGACTTAATATGCATGTAATGTGAATGAGTGAGTAATTGCATGAGAGTGTTCAAGAGTGAACGAGGCAGTCATTCTCTAACCCACTTAGTCCTGAACAGTGTTGCAAGGGGCTTATGCCAGCTAGCATAGGGCGCAAGACAGGAGCAAACCCCGGACAGGGTGCCAGTCCATCACAGAAAACACACACACAAACACATACAAGCACACACACACACACATACGCACACATACACACACACACATATCCTAACCACACACTAGGGCCAATTTAGTAACATCAATCTACCTAGCCTGCATGTCTTTGGACTGTGGGAGGAAACAGGAGCTCCCGGACGAAACCCACAATCACAGGGAGAACACACAAACTCCACGAAGGATGGACCCGGTACACAGACCCTGGTTTCCATATAGCAAGGCAGCAGTGCTACCACCTCAGTGCCACCATGCCACTCTTGATGGAGAGAGTGTTTCTGTTTAAGTGTGTGAGGTGTGTGTGTTTGGGGGGATACGGTTATGGTGGGGTCTGGCTTAAAGTGCAAAAAAAATCAGCACAGAGGCCTGAGCTATGTGGTGCATGACCATTCCCTAGCTGCCATGTTGAAATATTCCATCAGCTCAATACTAGATACTAGATCAGTGACATCATTGGTTCACTTTTCTCTGATGATTTATGTAAAAATAGTTGGATCATTTTATGCTTTGATTTTTTTCAAATCTCCCTGCATTAAAAGATAAAAAAGAGACTGTTCCCCTTTATCAGTTCCCAATTCTCTATAATTTGCTTTCTTTTTTCAGGGGAAGTCACATCTCTTACACTACACATGCGACAGATACACCTTGAATAATAATAAATAGTGCATACCAAAGGTAAAAATAAATATTTACAAAATACTTGCATTTTCTCCTACTATGTACTATTACTTAAAATATGAAACATTGTATATTCAAAATGATTAATTAAAACATATTAGACCATCAAGAACTCTTTAAACAAAGTATTTGACTAATGCTACTCTATATTCTTCTATGAATTTTATGAACAAGCAAACTTGGCGTGTCATCATTATTTTCATATAATTATAATTCAACTGTAGACCAGAAACAGTCGTGGAATTTCTCAGACTTATGGTCATATACAGTAAATGAAATGAATGCTGCTTCCCCATGATTTACTGTTAAACCGCAGTTGTAAGTTATATGAAAGTGCTTAAAGCAAATTCTCAGTAAAGAAAGCTATGCAAAAATAGATTGAAATGATTTGAATTTTCTGCTGTTCGGGTGTCAATACAATAGCAGAAAGCTTAATTCTAATGTGATTGAAATTTTTTAAATAATCATAATAATTCCAATTCTTCTCCACTCTACCTGAAGATGTGTATATTTGGTTAAGTGGTGGCTGGCACTGTATGAGTGTCAATTTGGATGCATGCATGAGTGGACCTTGCAATAAATTGGGCCTCTTGTCCAAGCTAAATTCTTCCTTGTATTTGATGGTGACAGGATAGGTGTGAATTGGATTTGGTTTTGGAATGTTGTGTTACAGTAATATTAATAAAATAATAATTATAAGTATCTAGAGGCCCATGGGTGGCACGGTGGCACAGTGGTAGCGCTGCTGCCTCACAGTTAGGAGACCCGGGTTCGCTCCCTGTGTGGAGTTTGCATGTTCTCCCCATGTCTGTGTGGGTTTCCTCCCACAGTCCAAAGACATTCAGGTTAGGTGGATTGGTGATTCTAAATTGGCCTAGTGTGTGCTTGGTGTGTGTGTGTGTCCTGTGGTGGGTTAGCACCCTGCCCGGGATTGGTTCCTGCCTTGTGACCTGTGTTGGCTGGGATTGGCTCCAGCAGACCCCCCTGACCCTGTGTTCAGATTCAGCAGGTTGGAAAATGGATGGATCTTGAGGCCCAAGTGTCTCATGATCACTCACCCTGTTCTGGGTAATTTAATACAATACAGTAAGAGATATACAAGTCTAGTCTCTATGACAAATGAGACATCATGTAGAGTATGGTAGCTTTGAAGCTGCCCCAATCCTACTAGTTAGTTTCTATACATTAAACCAACTCTATGTGATGTTTAAAATGCCTTCTTCATGTATGACACAACACATAAAGAGGGTTAATCTACATCTTATGAAAAAGATACTTGTGACTTGAAATGGCTAAAAATACTTGTAGATATTTCAAGCATCTCCTGAAAAAGATATTTGTGACTTTAAATGGCTAAAAATACAGTTCTTCAAGCTGAGCGCTAGCTCTTAATCTAAGTAGTAGAGTATCACATAGTGTTACTGTATGTAATAATAGTATGAGTAATAGGAGCCTCCAAACATGACCAGTAGTCTGTAGACAGCATAGGCAAAGAAGGGGTGAACATGGTCAGTTCTGCAGCAGAGAGGGATGGGTGATAACTCTTTCATTTCCTCACTCATCTCCTGAATTTTATTATGACTCCAAGCACGTGCCTTTCTGCTTCACAGCATACAAATCATTGTCTCCTATACTCCATGACACAACAGGTGACAGGATCTGCCAATCACAACTCTAAGAGTGAAACACAGCTGACTGTATTTTGGCTCTGCATGTTGACAGTCTAGAGGGAGCAGGAGTCAATACTATCTGACCGGCAAATCCACGATTGAAGAAAGGCATCACAAGATTTCACTTGTTAGAAATGCCTGCAATAAAGCTGTGGAAAATTCTAACATTTCTCTTTCATTGTAGGATGAACTGAGTCTTACTGACATGTTCATTGCCCATCTTATTATGGAATATAAGCTATTATATAACAATTCTGTACTTTCTGAAAAATATATTTATGAGGTCAGGATGGTAAAAGAGGATGGAAAAGTAATCACTCTAGCTGATCCATATTTTGTTGAAATAATCATCTGCGGGTTCATAGTTCTTTGTTACAGTCAAAGTGTGGCAGATCTAGGGCATGCTGCCTTCCAGCATCTCCTTAGGATGACTATAATGTAGGATACCATATAGTACATAAATGAGATGTCATTGCTCACATCATATTCCAGGATAAAAGAGAATGCTTTGTAACATATTGGAAAAACATATCAGCAAGGGACTGAGAAGAGAAAGAGAAGGATAATTGATTATTACCAGATAATGGTAGCCATAGTGATAGTCTAGTGATGAACATGAGAGGACAGTCAAAAATGCAGAATGCACTGCTGTACCATCAGCTCTACTAACAGTACACTGTGCTGAAATAATGTGATTTCTGACTTTATTTTAAATGCAAAATATAAAAAAAATTTTTTTACACCAAATGATGTAATTTGAAATATAATTCATACCATTAGGGTTTATGGGGGGCTGGGGCCTATCCCAGCAAGCACTGAGCACAAGGCAGGAACAGTCCCCTGGACAGGGTACCAATCCATCGCAGTGGCACACACTAACACACGCATACACACCACACACCCGCCAATTTGGCATCCACCTAACCTGCATGTCTTTGGACTATGGGAGGAAACAAGAGCACCCAGAGGAAATCTACAAAGATATGGGGAAAATATGGAAACTCTACAGAGGCAGAATCCAGGACACAAACTGTGGTCTCCTTTCTGTGAAGCGGCAGCGCTGCCACTGCAGCATCATGTTACCCTACAGTATATATGTATATATGTGCATTTATATATACTTGTCCTTGTATTTAAAAATCTGGTGTGAAATTTATCTAAAATATTCTTTTTGCACCAAATGATTTAATTTGAAATACAATATTTTCTTTTAGCATTGAGTAAATGTCCTGAGTCTGGGGTTAAACCAAATAATACGCTTTTAATAGGTTCTGGTAAGTCTTCAGAAGGTGCTAATTTGAATTTTCCACTTTATTAACACATTCCAGATGGTTCATTGGTCCATTTGAATGTACAACACTGAGGACATTTAACATTCATTAACCTTATTAGAAGTTCTTTATTAGATTAATAAACAATATGTGAATTATATCTTTACTGTTTTTTCGAGCCAAAACAAATATCTTTTTTGATTTGCATGCCAAACAGAAGTTTCATTGTTCATATAAATATGTTTTAGGGTATATTTAGTAACAGAAGCTCTCTGAATTTCTGTATTTTTATGTGTGTATTTAGCAACTACAGCTCTGTTCACTTCTGTGTATATTTAGCAAATGCAAGTCATGTTCATTTCAGGATTTTCTGTGAATACTTAGAACACGCAATTCTGTTGTTCTCAGGATTTTGTTGTGCACATGTAGCCGCAGATTTGTTTTAACTAATTTAATCTGATATTGCCTGATATTATTATATTTGATTAGTATAGTTTTGCGATAATTAAGTCACAACAAGTAAGCAAAATAATGTACTTGATTGCAATGTTTTGTGTACCCAATTTTGAGTTTGAGTAAGACCAATAATAGTAATAGGTTCGTAAACATCAGATGAACTCCATGTAAAGCTGAAGTGCAATCTTTTAACTAGCTGACCATTTATCCCATATTTAGCAAATAATTTACCATTTCTGTAAACTTCAAATACATTTTTTGATGCAGCTAACATTTGCAAGTGGTAAGATAGGTTGAGGGATTTTGTATATCTATACTAATAAAAGGCAAAGCCCTCACTGACTCACTCACTCACTCACTGACTCATCACTAATTCTCCAACTTCCCGTGTAGGTAGAAGGCTGAAATTTGGCAGGCTCATTCCTTACAGCTTACTTACAAAAGTTGGGCAGGTTTCATTTCGAAAGTCTACGCGTAATGGTCATAACTGGAAGCTATTTTTCTCCATATACTGTAATGGAGTTGAGCTTGAAAGCCTTGGGGGGCGGAGTTTCGTGTGACACCATCACGCCTCCCACGTAATCACGTGAACTGACTGTTAATGCAGTACGTAGAAAACCAGGAAGAGCTCCAAAAAGCGCTGAAGAAAACATGCATTATATAATTGAGAAGGCAGCGAAACAATAAGAAGCGAGCGACTGACACATACAACCATATTCATGAGTGCTGCTACTTCGGAAACAAAGCACGGTGTAAATCTAAAGTTTAAATTAAGTTCATAGACAGGCTGCCGCTGGCGTTTGTCATGCCCACGGGTAATGCGGGATACAAGTTTAATGAGAGGACGCAGGTTATAAACAAGAGTTTTGATCACTTTTTAACTAAGTTAAAATTGCAGGTGAAGGGCTCTGCTTATGCAAATTCCGAGAGACTGTGTTTGTGGGGGATTGACAGTTAAGGCGGGTGGGGGAGTCACGTCATCATCTCCCTCCCATTCACCTCATTTCGCTCTAAGCTGAGCTCCGCAGCTAACGCAGTGTTACGGAAGCGACTTTGTGACGCTGCCATCAAATACTCACAGAAAAATCCACAAGTTAATACACACGTTGTCTCTAGAGTTTCTCCACACTGAATCCTCCAGGCACTACTTACAAAAGGTTACATTGACAATCGTGTTACATTATTTTTAAAATGTTTCCTTTTCTTATCACAAGCACAGCTGAGAAGCTTTGATGCATGTGCTCCATGACGCATTAAAAAAGGGGAACTTCTGTCAATTCATGATTTCCTGGTACACCGATTACATTGATCAGCGCTTCCCGATTCATTTTACCCTCACACCCCCTTGGTTTGAGAAGAAGTATGAAAAAATATGCGGTTAACACAGAAAAACAGATCACCAATTGACTCTTTATGAATAATCGATTCGCCATCAATAATTGTTTTGGTAAAGCCATACTCAGTGTAATCCTCCTTCCATTTTATAAATTTTCCGCCACTAGCCATGATTAAATGAATGATAAAAAAGTAAGAGCGAAGCGAGGGTGACTTATTCAGGCAGGCAGGCGACAGCTCAATAGCTCAAATTTGGATATAAGTAGGTTCTATTTAGTCGCCAGAAATATCTTTGGTAGGAATGGAAGTTGAATTTAGTCTTTAAATTTCTATGGTAAAGAAAAAGTTATGCAATGATGACTAAATTTAACTATATAAAGTCAAAACTTGTATATATAAAGTCATTCCCAAATATATAAAGTCAAAACCTGAGCATATAAAGGCGGCGTTGGAATATTTCGGAATATATAAAGTAAGCGCTGGAATATATAAAGTCAAAACTTCAATATATAAAGTCAGCGTCGGAATATACAAATTCAGCGCTGGAATATCCATCCATTTCCCAACCCGGTGAATCCGACCACAGGGTCACGGGGGTCTGCTGGAGCCAATCCCAGCCAACACTGGGCGCAAGGCAGGAACCAATCCTGGGCAGAGCACAAGCATCATTTTCAAAATATTAACCGAACAGTGTTTTCTTAATTAATTTTTCTGAATACATTTTTGTTTACTTAGTTCAGTTCAGAGTCGTTTCAATCAATATATTTTGACTTTGACTTTATATAATCAGGAATGACTTTATAAATTCCGACGCTGACTTTATATATTCAAATTTTGACTTTATATATTCGGGAATGACTTTATATATTCAAGTTTTGACTTTATATATTCAGAAAAAAGTTTTGACTTTATATATTCAATTTTTGACTTTATATATTCGGGAATGACTTTATATGTTCAAGTTTTGACTTTATATATTCTGACGCCGACTATATTAAGAAAATCAATGTATTTGCCTGTTTGGCACCCCATAGTATATGTGTGTGTGTATATATGTACACATGTATGTATATATATATATATATATATACTGTATATATATATATATATATATATATATATATATATATATATATATATATATATATGCCAGCAACACTCATGACAATGACAAAACAATTACATTGTTAATCATGTTACATTATCATTAAAATGTTTCCTTTTCTTTTACTTCTCCGCTGCTCCTCTGCCAAGCGCGGGTATTTTGCTATATATATATATATATATAGATATAGATATGTATATATATATATATAGATATGACAACAACACTCATATCAATGACAAAACAATTACATTAACAATCATGTTACGTTATTTTTAAAATTTTTCTTTTTCTTTTTCATAACTTCTTTTATACACTACTTCTCCGCTGCGAAGCGCGGGTATTCTGCTAGTCATTGATATACATTACAACATCATCATAATTGTCACCATTTGTGTTATATGAGAAAACTGGGAACCACTCCCACTGTCTCTCTACAAACTGGAGAATTTGATGAAGAGTTTCCAAACCTAATACATCGGTACTGTATCTACACAATGATAGTCAGTAAAATTAACATTTTTCATCTGCTTGAAACAACAGTTTTTTAGCAGAACTATCCTCCTTCTAATAACTTCACAGTTCTGTCTGCATGGTACATGTCAATGCCGTGTTTTTTTTCTGTCAAAGATGCCTCCCCTTTTTAATTCATCAGTACATCCTATTGGTCAGTGGTTCTTTTCATCTACACCACTCATTGGTTCTGCAGTAGACCTTAATTTGCAAACATTGACATGCCATAAAAAGGCCACTGAGTGGCTGCTACTCTTTGTCTTTAAGCTTCCAGAGATTTCCAGAGTCATGCTCTGTTGACAAGATTGTCGCTTTGCATTATATTTATTACTATTTCATTTAATATTGTTTCTTTGTATCAGTATACTGCTGCTGGATTATGTGAATTTCCCCTTGGGATTAATAAAGTATCTATCTATCTATCTATCTATCTATCTATCTATCTATCTATCTATCTATCTATCTATCTATCTATCTATCTATCTATCTATCTATCTATCTATCTATCATATGTCAGTGATGCTACACCATACATTATGCTTCATTACACTGTTGTTAAGATTAGGGCTGTGGGAGGGTTATCTCACTTACATAATTACGACTTTCTAGTGAACCAAGTAACATAAACATACAAACATGAAATCCATTTTGCTGTTCAGCAGAGTTGCTGAACTGTGGAGCTGTTAAAGTCTACAGCTGGATTCATGTCTTTCTGTTAGAGCTGTTGGCACATTAGCATAGTATACTTGATACAGTATTATTTTCAAAAATGTTGACAAATAAAAATACAGGATCCTTTTTTTAATTAATGGCATCACCAAATTTCAATGAAATCGGTCAAAGGGTTTTTGAGATTTGGGATGTTTAGTTTTTCTATTGTGTGAGAAGTTTTACCTGAAAATATTGATATATTGAAATATCCTTTCTTAGACAATACCTACTGGCCTAGATCCTACCAAATAGTGTTGATTGGTTAAATTTGCCTAAGTGTTTTTTTTTCGCAAAAAATATACTGTGTTCATTGGTGACCTTGTTAGCTGTATATTATCTTGGAAATTCGCCATGCAGCTGGCTTAAGCAAACATTTTTTTTCCATCTGCCCCATGATGCTTTATGAGACCAACGATACATTGTAGATCTATCTGTAGCAGCCGTGAACAGAACTTTCCTGCATGCCTACTGTAAGATCATTCCCAATTTTACCATCACAGTGTTGCAAGCACATAATGGAAAAAAAATGCAGTTTCAGCTACTGAGGTGCCCTGAAATTACCCCCCTCCAGCCTGTCCACCAAAGAGTGCTGTGTGATATTGTTGCTGTCTCTAACCGCACTTGTTTCTTCCATTTGTGTTACTTCAGCCCCTTTTTAATTGCCATGTCTGGGTCATCAGTGAACCTAGAAAGATAAAAAATTGGTCTCGACGCCACAAAAGTTAAGAAATACTACCAGATTTCTGTTCTGCATGTGTTTAAAAAACAAACAAAAATCTTGCAGTATTATTAGTACTGCCAAAGGATATATGACACTGATCACTGTGCCTTGGCAACACAGCATAGGATGGCATGCAAATTAGCCATGGGAACCCTCCCTCTCCCCTCCACAGGACATTGTGTGAAATAATAAAAACAAAATATTTATTACTTTTTATAAGGTGTATCTTTATACTTTAATGACACAAGCTAGTCTCACGTCGCTGCTTTGGGGTATGGCTAATGTGTGTCCCAAGACTGGCACTCTCTCAGCAATATCATCTTTATTTTATTTACATATTTACATCCTATATCATTTAATCCTTGGCAGACTTTCCCTAATGCTCAGGGACACTTACAAGACCATTGCACCATTATAATCCACTCAGAACTAATTCATTCCTTCCTTCCTTGTTCTATGACTGCTATGCATTTCCTGGAGTTTGGTGAAGTTTGGGTACATTTCCATGATTTCGCCAAACTAAAAGCCAAATAAATTTGTTCATTACTACTAACACATTTAAATAACATACCATTTACATAACATATATCAGAGTATATGTTACGTTATTTTGCATAAATATGATAAATATGCAGAATCTTAGTAATGCAAAAATGCAAACATTAAAAATTGTTCTAAGTAAAAGGAACTAAGAGATTAAATTTTAAAGTGAGTTTCAGAATATGGACTGTGACTTTGTTAAAGCATTTAATCTATTATCTATTCTAATCAATTATATGGTTAATGTCTTAAGCTATGTCTTCCATCCATCCATTATCTAACCCGCTATATCCTAACTACAGGGTCACGGGGGTCTGCTGGAGCCAATCCCAGCCAACAAACAAACCCCAGGCAGGGCGCCATACACACCCACACTCCAAGCACACACTAGGGATAATTTAGAATCGCCAATGCACCTAACCCGTAGACATGGGGAAAACATGAAAACTCCACGCAGGGAGGACCCGGGAAGTGAACCCAGGTCCCCTAAATGCGAAGCAGAAGCGCTACCCACTGTACCACCCTGCTATGTCTTGAATGTACCAAAATATATGAGCTGAATTCAAGTCTCTCAATCAGAATGATATAGTCTAATTTTTATACTTCAATTAAATGTGTATTTCAGGAATCACATACAGTATATTAAGTATGCTATATAGTACCTTATACTAAGTAGAATAAGAAATAAAATCTTATTCTGACCACTTTTCTTCAAAAGAACAGCTATTTTTTGCCTCCCATACTAACAACTGTACCACATTATCATGGTGCATGGTTGTCAATCAATAAGTCAGTTATGTGTCCAGAACAAATCCCCCTAATCTTATCTAAGTCTGAGATTTTTTTTTTTTAACTAAGCATACATTTCTCAGTAATATTCTGTATCAGTCAATATTTGTGAAAGACAGGGAAGTGATGATGACTACCCAAGGGGCATTCCTCATAGACTGTACACTCACAGAATACAGCCCAGATGACTGAAATAAATGTTAAGTCTGAACGTGACAAGTGATCCCAATGAACATCAAGATGTGTACTTCTACCATCATTAAGACATGTCAGTTTAGACTTATAAAATAGGTCCTACAGGCATTTTCCTTTTCAATTATTAAGTCCAGTGATATGGAGATGTGCATAAAGCTTTAAAATTCAATAATATTAAGAGTGGTCAAATGCAGCGGGTATGTCATCTTTTTTCAAAGCCACTACTGAAGTATAAAAAATTGAAACTACCACCTAATTGGCACTACATATAATTGTGATTTTCATCACTTAAACATTCTGTGTTTCAGCAATAAACACATTATAAACAAATTCAGGGTTTTAAGCCTATATCTCATTAAATGATTGTTCCAGTGTTTTTCAATCATAGTTTTCATTTACATAAACTTAGAGAGTTGCTGGCAGTTGCAATGCACTTCTGTAACCACTAGTTGTGTAATTTGACATCCCCAGTGACTCAGTCAGATCGGCCTGCAATGTAACCCAATAAAATCAGTCACGGACAAATTGATATGCAACTTTACTTTCCTATAGCACCAGACGCTCTGGGCTCTCTGATTTAATGTCTGTCTTGTATTTCTGAATGGATTATGTGAAGATCAGCCCTTTGCACAGACAGACACCAAGACACGAGTCCCAGAAGCACACATTTAATTGTTTTTCTGAACAATGCACAATGTCACGACAACAATAAACTCAATCACATTTTCCTTCTTTCTCCTCTTCACTTGTCTCTTCACTCTTCTTGTCACTTTATCTTCAGCCACCTCCACTCTTCTCCTCTCCTCGCAAGCTTAGTCGTCGTCATCGCTGTCATCGTCTTCTTCCTCTTCCTCCTCTTCCTCCTCCTCCTGACCCCAGCTCTTTTAATGGTGTGAGCTGGCCCCTTCTATATTTCACCCAGATTAGCTCGATGTGCTCCTTGAAGACTTTCTTGCAGCACTTCCTGGTTTGGTGGAAGTACTGCATGGACACCCTAAAGCACTCCAAGTGTGCCTGGTTCCTGTTCTGGCAGCACATCCTGGTGTGGCGGAAGTGCTTCAGTTCATGGCTCCTGAATCATGCAGGCGCTCTTATGGCGCTGATGCAAACCAGGGGGGCTGCCCTCTCGTGTCCCGGGGGAAGTACTGTCTCTCTTCCAGACCTTCCATGCTCCAGGTTTTCTGGCTGGACAAAAGCCTCAGCAGCATGCTACACTGAGTAGTATATTCATCAAGCTAAACAAGATAAAAACTGAAATCTCATTCATTAGTAAAAATGGATATAGTGAAGATATTCGAAATAAAAAAACCCTTAAACTTAGGCTGAAATTTGGCAGGCTCATTCCTTACAGATTACTTACAAAAGTTGGGCAGGTTTCATTTTGAAATTCTACGTGTAATGGTCATAACTGGAACCTATGTTTGTCCATATACTGTAATACACTGCAGTTCAATGGCTGCGAAGCGCGGGTATTTTGCTATATGCATATATATGTATGTGTATATATATATATATGTGTAGATATGTATATATATATATGTTTATATGTGTATGTATGTATATATATATATATAATATGACAGCAACACTCATAAAAGTGACAAAATAATTACATTGACAATCATGTTACATTATTTTTAAAAAGTTTCCTTTTCTTTTTCATTACTTCTTTAACACACTACTTCTCCGCTGCGCAACGCAGGTATTTTGCTAGTGGTATATAAAGCTTTAAATAATCTTGCTTATTCTTATATTTTGGAGTGGCTATCACCCTACAATTTTAACTCATAACCTTAGATACTGAACAGTATCATCTCCAGGCAGAGTAGCAGCTTCAGCGACAGACTGCTGTCACTGTCCCGCTCCACTCACAGACTGAGGAGATCGTTCCTCCCCCACAGTATGCGACTCTTCAATTCCACCCGTGGTGGGTCTTGTAATTGTTAACATTATTCAAAGTTATTGTCTATTTTTACCTGCATTTTTATTACTCTTTAATTTATTTTTTTATGGTATCAGTATGATGCTGCTGGATTATGTGAATTTTACACTTTTTTTTTACTATGAATTATTTCCTGGTCCATCTCTTTAAATTACTATCTCCCCAAACTGAGATAGGACAGATTTTCTTCTAAAGGGACACAATGTGTGTAATGAAAATACATCTCACATCATTGCACCACCATCATCTACCTGAATTATTGAAGCCAGGAATAGACGTAATTTACATAGTCAACTGCTATACCCTAATCACAACAAATTAAATCAAGTTGTGTTTTAGGATTTGCTTTTTTAGCTCCACTATTTTAATCAGCTGTTAGTGAACTGAATATTATCCATCTATCTGTTTAAAATGTAACAATTTTCCATTTCTCCTCAGAATCCCCCTAAAGTAAACAAATGACTCAAATGGTTTCTGTCTGAGGTTTCTGTATTTGGCAATATTCATACAGTAAATATTATTATGTAATACATAACATTAACAGTTAATCCAGAGCTATCCTGAGCATCCTGCTCCAAAGCTTTTTCCTTAGTTTCAAATGCTTTTTAGCAACATGTGCATATACCTTTACAGAGAAGTAGGGCCTCTCTACTTCAAATTTAACTTCAAATGTAACTTGTCCTAGCAGTACAGGTACCATATGTAGCAAAAGGTCTCTTAGTGCCTTATAAATGTGTACCTCTGTATCTTGGACAACTGTAACGCACAGGCAGAGCTTACAAAAAGATTATCTTGATATTCCTGCAGCGATGCTTGTCCCGTATCTTTGTAAATTGGTTTTAGTGATCTGACATCCTGAATTTGCAAATGAAATTTGTTCGAGTGTCGACAATGAAACTTGGATTCACACTAACTCTTACTAGGATCTTACCAAGAGGTACCGCCTTCCACCAATAAGGGAATACAGTGCAGATACCTTCATACATGTACATATCCTGTGTGGAATACCAGGACATATAGCTCCCCAAATCACAGACACAAACAGACACAGACAGGCACAGAGCACAAGTTCAAAGCAACACATGTTTATTTCTCAGGGGAGTGAAGGAAGCACAAAGCACACAATGCTCAGTCATATTTTTCCTTCTCTCTTTATCTGCTGCTTCCACTCCTCTCCTAACAAGCTTCGTCCGCCTCCTCCTGACTCTGGCTCCCCGAATGGAGTGAGGCGGCTCCTTCTATTCAGCTCCTGGGAGTGCTCTATGTGACTCATCAGGATTACCTGGAATCACTCCCAGGTGTGGTGGAAATCCAGTGAATGCCTCTGCTGCTCCTCCTGGCGGCCCCTTTGGAGCCCAACAGAGCTGCACCAAACTCCAAGTTCCAGCGTGCCCTGCAGGAATCCTTGTTGTCACAGCCTCCCAGGAAGGCTGCCCTCTAACATCCCAGGGGAGGTAGCGCCCTACAGATGATCCAGGCGGCGTCCAGCCGAGTAACGGCTGAGCACACCTGTTACACCCCCTAATAAGTAAGTTTCCTCACTTCACTCCTTTCCTCTTTCAGAGGACAGAATTAGTGCTGAAAATGTGTGTTTTCTTCATTCTGCTTAACTCCACACCACAGGTTCAGACTCAGCATTAGGGTTTTCAGTATGCTCAAATGGCTGGTTTATTGGATTGTCTACATGTTTTACACTGTGATTACATTTTACAATAGTGCACCTGTCTCTGTCTCTTTGACTGGAGTCTACTGTGCCATGTGGCAGTCATCTCAACCCTCCTCTGGAACCATTTATTTTCAATTTTGATGTGGTAATAAATCAGTCCCTTGGGATTTATGTAAAGCTTTGCTTCAAACACATTTTCCAGCTAATGGTAATGAACCCATCAGTTGTATTAGGACTGCTGCATAGTCAAGGATGAGTGAGGTGTTATATATTCTGAAAACTGTGCCAAGAACACTCCAGCAGCTATCCAAATTATCCTCTCGTTACAAATAGAGAATTGTTAGTACCCAGGGTTTGTAGGGTCCTACTTTGTCATTTGGTAGCATTTTCAGGTTTTAGACAAATAAGGAAACTATGCATAGAATGCCGTCATATACTTCTGATTCAGCTACTATCCTTCTTTGGCTGGAATACTATTAAGCTAATTGATTGCCATCCTGGTTAGAATTTATTTAGACTCATTAGAACTGTTCTTTTTTCTGCCAGTAAGTTACCAACTTTCTTCAATTCCTACTTACTATCTCCCCACCCTTTGCTTATTTTCCCTGTCTTGGCCCCTGATGGCAAACTATAAAACCTTTGAGTAATTTCATAGTCTTTGTTATCTATGCCATCTGCCTAAACAAGCAGAAGTAAGACTAAGTACTCTGTAGGAATGGTAACATGTGTCCAAACCTTTGGACATGAGAGCAATGACATCTTTACCTGTAGGTAAGACATTGAAAACATTGTCTACTTATTTTATTAATTTATGCTTCCAGTTTTGTTGTTATCAAGCACATAGTGTTTCTTTCTTTTTGAGAACTCATAGGGAGTGTGATCTTCATGTGCTCTGAATCTTGTATTGTGCCTTTTATCAACTTCCTGGTGTGGTCTACAGCCTGAGTACACCTACCTGGGTACTTATAATGGATACCATCCATTTAGGTGGCAGTAATGTTGCACAGCATGTACACAGCAAAATTACCAATATCAAAATTATATATAAAGTGCATATATGGAAATATATCATTGAACTTTGGTCCAAGGTGTTTTAATGCCAAGTATATATGAGCATCCTTTTGTTCAAACATGGTAATAGTTAGCGCTTGGCCTTGAAAAGCCAATTACGTGAAATAGTTGTTGAAGCATTATAGGCAGTTCTGTTCTTGGCTACTCAAAGTCAAATAGTGGTGGCCCTCTAGTCCACTAGAACATACAATGTATAGCATCCAATGAGAGGTTTGAAGTTTCTTATAATAAGTTTTGTTAAAATGGTATAGAAAAAAGACACTTGTTAGATGCATTTTCAGTTGTTATTGCATGTGCACTGTATCTTCTGTTACCAATAAATTCTTCAATGGGAGCTCATCAAAAAAGGAAAACATAAAATATTTAGAAAAATATTGATAGCAATAATAATTCATTACTTAACACCAATAACTTTGTAAAAATAAATTTAAAAGACAGACCGTTAAAATAAATATAGTACTCCACTTTCACCCTATAGGTGATCACTTGCTCTTCAACATTTTCACTGTTAGTTGTTCCTGGGGATAAAAAGTTGGAAAAAAACCTATAGCAAATGCTTTTTTGTTGAACATCTGCCATATGAGTGATTAAAACCATTTGAATAAAATACTGTAAGTTCTATAAAAGGGGCTGCATGGGGTTGCAGTGGTAGTGCTGCAGCCTTGCAGTAAGGAGACTTGGGTTTGTGTCCTGGGTCCTCCCTGTCTGTAGTTTGCATGTTCTCCCTATGTCTTTGTAGGTTTTCTCAGGATGCTCTGGTTTCCTCTCACAGTCCAAAGACATGCTGGTTAGATTAATTGGCAATCCTAAATAGTCCTGATGTGTGTGCGCCTTGTGATGAGTTGATGCCCTTTCCAGGGTTTGTTCCCTAACTTACATCCTGTGCTAGCAGGGATGAGCTCCAACATACCCCTGCAACCCTGTTCAGGATGAAGTGGGTTAGCAACTGACTGAAAAAAAAAACGTAGGTATCATGACCATTCCTTTACTCCTTTAAATTTGGGAGGGATCTCATTTTCACAGCAGGTGCACAGTTTCTATAGCACTTTCATATTTATTGTGCTCCTGCAATGGAAATTAATGTCCCATCAAATGGATGAAACAGAGGGGCACGGCAGTTATGAAATGATACAGTAGACTATCTTCAATCTTTCTAAATCAATTTTGCATAATTTTAGCTCACCTGTGTTAATTTTGTAAGCAGCAGACAGGAGGCACGCAATTCAATGGCTCTTCTGCACCCGTGGAAATAAGGGTCTTGTCCAGTGGATGGGACAGTGGGGCACAATAGACATGAAAGTGACATAGAATACTTACACAAAACTTTTAAAATACATTTTGAACAATTCTACAATTTCATTATTCATTCTGAAAGTAGCAGACAGGGACCATGCAATTCTATGGATTTGCTCCAGCCGTGGAAATGAGTGTCTCCTGCAGTGGATGGGATGGAGGGGCCTATTAATCATGAAATTGATGTGTATAAGGCTTTCTACATCCTATTAAAATAAATTTTGGACAATTTTTGCTTTTCAGTGTTTATTAGGCAAGCAGCGGACACGGGGCTTGCATTTCTACAGCAAAGGCCGAGCTGTGGAAATGAATGTCCCCTCTGGAGGAAGGGATGAAGGGCCACAATATATATGAAAGTGCTAATGAAGACTGCTTCATAAGCTTACTAAAAAAAAAAACTATGTGCTTGCTGTGAAAATGAGATCCCTCCCCAATGTAAAGGAGTGAATGAGTGGTCATGACAGGTAAGTTATTTTTTAAATATATTTATAACCAAACAATCAGAAACAGACTTTATGAGGATGGCCTGAGGGCCTGACATCCTCTAGTGGGCCCTGTGCTCACTGCCCGGCACCGTGGAACTTGATTGGCATTTGCCATAGAATACCAGAATTGGCAGGTCCACCACTGGCACCCTGTGCTTTTCACAGATGAGAGAAGGTTCACCCTGAGCATATGTGACAGAAGTGAAAGGGTCTGGAGAAGCCATGGAGAACGTTATGCTATCTGTAACATTGCTCAGCATGACCGGTTTAGTGGTGGGTCAGTGATGGTCTGGGGAGGCATATCCATGGAGGGACGCATAGACCTCTACAGGTTAGACACTGGCACCACGACTGCCAATAGGTTTTGGGATGAATGCCTTGGACCCATTGACAGACGCTATGCTGGTGCAGTGGTTCCTGGATTCTTCCTGATGCACGACAATGCCCAGCCTCATGTAGCAAGAGTATGCAGGCAGTTCCTGGAAGATGAAGGAATTGATACCATTGACTGGCCCCACACTTGCCTGACCTAAATCAAATAGAACACCTCTGGGACATTATGTTTCGGTCCATCCAATGCGGCCAGGTTGCACCTCAGACGGTCCAGGAGCTCAATGATGCCTTGGTCCAGATCTGGGAGAAGATCCCCCAGGACACCATTCGTCTTCTCATTGGGAGCATGCCCTGACGTTGTCAGACATGCATACAAGCAAATGGGGGCCATACAGAGTGAGTTGCTGCAATGAAATTTCGACAAAATGGACTAGCCTGACGCACATTTTTTCACTTTGATTTTCGGGGTGTCTTTGAATTCAGGCTTCTGTAGGTTGATAATTTTCATTTTCATCAAACGATGTGGCATCCATTCCTTCCTAACACATTACCCAGTTCATATCAGTATAGACATCCAGCATGATTGTTTCCCCATTGAGATCTGATGCGTTTTCGATGTGTCCCTTTAATTTTTTGAGCAATTTATATATATATATATATATATATATATAAAATATAAACGTCTACGCGTGGAACTGTGTGTGTCCGTCCGTCCCAGAAGTGAGAGGTAGAGTCCGAGTAAGGGCTTCACCTCTGAGGATACACAAGTGAGACCAGCATGTTGGCAAAAAGAAACCTCTGAAGAAAGAGTCCATATCAGTAGATATCCAGCATGATTTTTTTTCCATTTAGAGCAGATGTGTTTTCAAAGTGTTCCATTATTTTTTGGAGCTGTTTAATATAATCACAGAGCACCCCGGTAAAACTATAATAGTGTGTAATACACCTGTAACCTTCGAACGCAGACAACATGACATCACCAGCGTGCATATTTACTGACAGAAAGAACGGAATTTAGAGCATGCGTCAAATCGAAAGCAAAACGGCGCTCAAAGCTGAGTGAACACGAAGAGATCTTTGACAATCACACCCCAGTGTGCCTGCACCAAATCAGAAGGTACAGTGAATTCCACGGGGTACATCAAATCTTTCACAACAACCCACTACACGAGCGCTTGGCAAATATATTATGGATCTAAACCTTTAAGGTCCTAATTGGGATCCTGAGGTGGTTCGTCGTGTAGCAAGTCGTCAGTGCGTACTCCCAACCTCACTCTCTCTCTCTAAATCTTGGAAACGCTTTTAGGTTATCAAATCCTTCTGATAAAGAATTGTCCATTTTTCTCTTTGTTTCAAGGCTTTTTTCAAAATAGATTATATCCTAATTTCCTTGGCTCCTGCATAATGAATGCATTTTTATCTTCATTCTCATTGTCGACCATGGGTACACAATCTACAGCTTTTTAAACACCTTTTGTTCCCTTTTTGGCGTTTTAACATTACTTTTGTGCAAAATGTAGGTTTTATCGTACAAACCTCCGTTAAACTTGAGGACTTTATTGCTTTGAACAAGGGCCATATTTAAGACCTGGCCATTGCTTTGGCGTCCAATTTAGCTTGCACGGTGCAAAGGAATATTGACGATCATGAGAAATGCCTGAAAATCTTGAAAATAAGCGCCTGCAAATTTCTGATCCAGTACACAAGCTGGAAATTAAACAAACTAGAGCTGAGTTAAAGGACGTTTATGAGACATGCGGAGTTTAAAATCAATCGCGTGCGCACTAGTTACTATCTTGCCTGTGCTAATTCGAGCAAGTTGTTAGCACTTAGCATGCGCAAATGTGACTCATTAGCCTCTATTTCCTAAATCACGTTAAAATATGGTAATATTACTACGCATCCCTTGGAAATTAACCAGTTTTTTTTTTACTTTTATTCGGAACACTAGCAAAATACCCACGCTTCGCTGCGGAGAAGTAGTGTGTTAAAGAAGTTATGAAAAAGAAAAGGAAACATTTTAAAAATAACGTAACATGATTGTCAAAGTAATTGTTTTGTGTATTTGGCGGCAGCGTCACAAAGTTGTTTTCGTCTAGCTGCATCAGAAAATGTACCACGATTTCTGACACGCCTCATTTTTACTGTTTTCCCACAGCTTGGACTGCTGCTGTCATAATCGGTTTGAGTCTGTATATACACATATATACAGGTATACACATACATATCTTCATATCTATATACATATATACATATCAACATATACACATATATATATATATATATACATACCTACGTACATCATATATACACACACATACATACATACATACATACACATACACAAATTATATATATGTGTGTGTGTGTGTGTATGTATGTACAATACAGGCCAAAAGTTTGGACACACCTCCTCATTCAATGTGTTTTCTTTATTTTCATGACCATTTACATTGGTAGATTCTCACTGAAGGCATCAAAACTATGAATGAACACATGTGGAGTTATGTACATAACAAAAAAAGGTGAAATAACTGAAAACATGTTTTATATACTAGTTTCTTCAAAATAGCCACCCTTTGCTCTGATTACTGCTTTGCACACTCTTGGCATTCTCTCGATGAGCTTCAACAGGTAGTCACCTGAGATGGTTTTCACTTCATAGGTGTGCCTTATTAGGGTTATTTAGTGGAATTTCTTGCTTTATCAATGGGGTTGGGACCAGCAGTTGTGTTGTGCAGAAGTCAGGTTAGTTGGACGATCATTTATTTTTCAACAGGACAATGACCCCAAACACACCTCCAGGCTGTGTAAGGGCTATTTGACCAAGAAGGAGAGTGATGGAGTGCTGTAAATGGTTATGAAAATAAAGAAAACACATTGAATGAGGAGGTGTGTCCAAACTTTTGGCCTGTACTGTATGTGTGTGTGTGTGTGTGTATATATATATATATATATATACTGTATATAATGTAGATTGGTGTGTGTGTGTATATATATATACACATACATACAAACATACACACAGGTATATATATGTGTATATATATATATGTATGTGTCTATATGTGTACTGTATGTATAGCTTTGGTCACAGAGTGCAAGGGAAAAATAATAAAATGTAGTCTATAAGTTATTAAACAGTAAAACATTAACGTTTTAAGAAGTAAAGCTACATTGAGCACTACTGGAGTGGTTTCGGGTAAACTACATTTTAAAGACGGTGTAACACAACAGGTAAGTAGTACTAACAGCAGCTAAAATGTATCATCTCTCAGTAGTAGATCTTTTTTGAAAGGCACTACACTACGGCTGTGGTATAGAAATTACATTTTGTATGTGAACGTCCAAATTTCTGCCTCTGGTAATGTGCCTTACCGGCATTACCAGCAATTAAAGAAAATTAGTTTTGTGTCCTCTGCAGTGTTAAGAGAAAGGCTTTGGTTTGGGATAAAAGGAAAAAAGGTGTAAAGAAAGGAAAGTTGCCTTTTTCTTTTATATAGTGTAGAGAGACATCTTCGCTGACTATATGAGCGCCTTTTGGGGACAGTCGCAGTGGGTCTTGTGTAGACTGGTGAGACATCCCTGCCATTAATCGGCTGTGATGGCACTGTCGGTCCTCCACTCCTGTGCATGTGTTCATAATCCGAGCTGACGACCTCATAATCGTATACGTGCAAAAGAAAGTGCGAAACGCCTTAATATTAGTTTGCAGCGGTGTAGAAAAGGGATCCCGTGTTTGCACTTGTCTGGGCTATAGCTCAGGGGGGGGAATGAAAAAAATTAAAAGTGTTCACTTTGACTTAAGGCAGAAGCGCAGTCAGCGTCTCAAAGGCCGGCACAGCTATGCGCGCGCGCCGGCTGCTCGACTTTCGCTATTGTGGACTGGGACCCGGACACAGACAGACGGACAGCATAGTTCCACCACACACCGTTTATTTACAATACTATCTATTATTTACAAGTTTAACGTGCACACAAACCCCAGTGCCACACTCTCAGTCACTGTGCCTCTCTTTCGGTTGCCTCCCGTCCTCTCTCCAGCTCTGTCCTCTTCCACCCGACATCCACTAATGACTGGAGGCGGCTATAAGTAGGAACCGGATGGGCTCCAGCTACTTCCCGGCACTCCCCCTTGGACACACCCCTGTGTGGTGGAAGTGCCGGCTGTGCACCCGGAAACCGTCCGGGTGTCTCCTGTCTTCTTGTGCTGGGCTCTAGGGTTCCTCAGGCACCGGGGCGCCACCTGGCGGTGGCCACGGGTCCCTACAGGGCTGGGCTTCCAAGCCCTGTACCCGAGGCCCCCAACATAACCAGGACGGACGCCCCCTCGCGGTCTGGAGGAGGAACAAGCCCTCCTCTGGTCCTCCTGGGCATCCCGTAATTCTCCAACTTCCCATGTAGGTAGAAGGCTGAAATTTGGCAGGCCCATTCCTTACAGCTTACTTACAAAAGTTGAGCAGGTTTCATTTTGAAATTCTATGCGTAACGGTCATAACGGTCAACAACGTCTGCCATATTGAACTTTCTTATTCATGGCCCCATCTTCACGAAATTTGGTAGGCGGCTTCCTTGAGCTAACCGAAACCAATGTACATACTTATTTCGGTGGTATGACACCACTGTCAACCGCCATATTGAACTTTCCAACGTCACTAATTCTCCAACTTCCCGTGTAGGTAGAAGGCTGAAATTTTACAGGCTCATTCCTTACAGCTTACTTACAAAAGTTAAGCAGGTTTCATTTCGAAATTCTACGCGTAATGGTCATAACGGTCAACAACGTCCACCACATTGAACTTTCTTATTTATGGCCCCATCTTCTCGAGATTTGGTAGGCGGCTTCCCTGAACTAACCGAAACCAATGTACGTACTTGTTTCAGTGGTATGATGCCACTGTCGGCCGCCATATTAAACTTTTCAACAGTCTTTGTTACTAATGGGTCCATCTTCAAGAAATTTGGTACACGGGTTCCCAACGCTAACTGAATCCTACTTACTTACATATATACGTCCATAGCCTGCAACTCGGTCACCGTGTGAGGTGGCGTTGGGTCCCCCATCCCAACACCTCCCACGTTGTTGGCTGCCTGCCTATATAAGGCCGTCCGTCGCTCCGGTCTCTACATTCCCTTCCTTGCTTCGCCACGGGATTCACGTCTCCCTACTGATAACTATAGCCTTTTAATTTAATCCACGGCTTCTCTGCTGTTTAATTGTTTGTTTATTACAATTATAGTTATTGTGTAGATATTTTAGACTTACTTTACATTGCTCACGTACCCATTTCCTTTATCGTTCCAACCCCCATTACCATGTCTATCGAGATGATCACTATCGATCAAAGAACTGTCACTTACCGAGTGGTTTCCATGTCCGGAGATGGCACCTACCTTTTCCATTCTCTTTGTTACATATTGCATGGCCATATCAGACTCACTCTTGATATCCGGAGGAACATTGTGTCTTATGTATCGAATGACTGGGACAGGTTCAAGGTGTGGACTGATGACGGTACAGGAGATAATTATACTACACAGGAGCACTATAAGAGGGAAATGCTTAAGCCTTTCACCTATGGTTCTGCATGTGAGCTGATGGCTGCCGCTGAATTGTTCAGTTGTCGCTTTCAAGTGTACCGAAATGGCCAAATATTTTACACCTTTCGAAACCGCCAATGCCTCTTAAACATCTTAGATTGACAGGTGACGATTTCAGTAGTGGACACTTTGATGTTTATGAATGTTTAAACTCTCAAAAGCTGGATGTGATTTTATCGATGAAACCGGTTGTGTGCTTACAACGCTTGACAGATGCCGAATGTCTCTTCAACACAAGTCCTACAAATACTGTCGTATTTGAAACAAACCATAAAACTCAAACCGATTATGACAGCAGCAATCCAAGCTGTGAGATTTGAGACAAGATTACTGTTCACATGGCCAACTGTAAGTTACATGCTCAAGAGTAAGCTCAGCGCACAGCTTGGTCATGTTACAACCGGAGGGCCGAACTGACAACATGGTATACAAAGAGATCTTTAACAAATAATTATTGGCATATTTTCCCTCAGTTTACAAAGGTTTAATTTTCTTCTTAATAAAAATTTTAATGCAGTACTTCGCCGCTGTGAAGCGTGGATATTTTGCTAGTACATATATATACACACACACATAAATATATATATACATATACACACATATATACAGTATATATACATATACATCCACATATATACATATATATATGTGCACAAAACCACGCTTTTATCAAGGCTTCCGTCGGGTAGTCTTTTGAAATGAAATTTTCCTCCAATCAGTCGTAGCAACGTGCTTTCTTACGACTGTTACATTTTTGTAGCTCTGATGTGTACATCAATGTAATCGGTGTACCAGGAAATCATGCATTGCCAGAAGTTCCCCTTTGCTTGGAATGCAAAGTGTGATTAAATGCGTTATTTTTCGCGTTATGGAGCACATGCATCGAAGCTTCTCAGCTGTGCTTGTGCTAAGAAAAGGAAACATTTTAAAAATAATGTAACACGATTGTCAATGTAACCTTTTCTAAGTAGTGCCTGGAGGATTCAGAGTGTGGAGAAACTGTAGACAGCGTGTGTATTAACTTGTGGATTTTTCTGTGAGTATTTGGTGGCAGCATCACAAAGTTGGTTCCTCAAGACTGCGTTAGCTGCGGAGCTCAGCTTACAGCGAAATGAGGTGAATGGGAAGGGAGATGATGACATGACTCTCCCACCCGCCTTAACTGTCAATCGCCCCCACAAAGACAGTCTCTCGGAATTTGCATAAGCACAGCCCTTCACCAGTAATTTTAACTTAGGTACAAAGTGATCAAAACTCTCATTTATATCCTGCGTCCTCTCATTAAACTTGTATCCCGCATTAGCCGTGGGCATGACAAATGCCAGCGGCAGCCTGTCTAGGAACTTAATTTAAACTGTAGCTGTACTCATGAATATGGTTGTATGTGTGACTCGGTCGCTTCTCATTGTTTCGCTGCCTTCTCAATTGTATAATGCATGTTTTCTTCAGCGCTTTTTGGAGTTCTTCCTTGTTTTCTACGGTATTGTGTTCACAAACAGTTCACGTGATTACGTGGGAGGCGTGATGATGTCACACGAAACAACGCCCCCCACAGCCATCGAGCTCAACTCCATTACATTATATGGAGAAAAATAGGTTCCAGTTATGACCATTACGCGTAGAATTTCAAAATGAAACCTGCCCAACTTTTGTAAGTAAGCTGTAAGGAATGAGCCTGCCAAATCTCAGCCTTCTACCTACACGGGAAGTTGGAGAATTAGTGATGAGTCAGTCAGTCAGTCAGTGAGGGCTTTGCCTTTTATTAGTATAGATTTCACTTGATGAATCCCCATCGTCAAACGCGGTGGGTTTTTTTATCTATTGATTTGCCAAAACTCTCACAAAATGATGCTGCCCATTTAGAAGCCCCGGTTTGAACTGAAGAAATTAAATCCGTCTTAAAATCATTTGGAAAAAAAACAAAGCCCCAGACGGTATTCAGCCAGTTGTTTGGCCACATGTATCCAGCTCGTTGTTTCAAATGATCAACACAGCTCCCTGCTCCTCTAACTTAAACTCTAATATAAACCCATCCATTATATCACCCCTTCTCAAGCAGGGCAAAGGTCCCAGACTGTGTTTCAGCTACCGTTCGTTAATCAATGATTTCAGACGCAAAGTTATTAGCTAAAGGTTTGGCAATTCCAAAACTGATTCACTCTGATCAGATGAGCTATGTCGTGTCTTGTTACGCAGCAGAACACATGCGCTGGCTTTTGCACATTTTAAACACTTCGCTCTCGGCCCCTGCAGTACCTCAGTCACGCAGCAAAGGCTTTTGATAGGATGGAGTTTTGTGGAGAATTCTGAGTTAAATGAGGTTTAATACTATATTTATTAACATGATCAAATCGTTGTATGCTTGCCCTTCTGCTTCAGTTTTAACAAACTCAGATCTGTCACGTCCCTTTTGTGTGTTCAGGGGTGCTGGGCAGGAATGTCCGTTATCTCCATTGCTTTTAATTATCTCTGTTAAGCCTGTAGCCGTCGCACTACATGCATTAGATACCTTTACACCTTTTTTGGTTCATAATACAGTCCATAAAGTATCCTTATATGCTGAAGGCATTCTTCTGTTTTTAGGAAATGCTCTTTCTGACATACTGCACATAATAACATTATTTCACACCTATCGGGCGATAATATTAATTGGAGCAAATCTGCACTGCTGCCTATAAACCACACTCATCAGTCTCTTTCTTTTCCTTTCTTTATTCATGTTGTGAATTCATATATATTTAGGAATTACTATTTCACCTTCTATTACTGATATTGTGTAGACAAATTTCCACCTCCTGTTTAATGAGGTAAAACAGTCAATGCTGTCCTGAAAAAAATTCTCTCTCTCCCCTTTTCATTCCTGTTTGGCAATCATTAAAATGAATATTGTTCCTCATATAAATTTTAATAATAATGCTCCCTCTTCCCCCACCTTCCTCCTTTTGGTACCAGGTCAGAAAAGCCATTAGCTCTTTTTTATTTAGTGGTAAAAGACCTGCTATCAAACACTTCGTTTTGACTCGAGCCAGATTGGGGGGAGGTATTTCTCTTCCCAATTTTGAATAATGTCGTTGGATATATGTCCTACGTCTGATCTCCCTATGGCTAAACTCTCCACTTTCCCCTCCGTCCTTGCTACTTATAGAAACAAACATTGTCTCCCCTCACTGTCTGCAGCAGTTACCATTTATTAGGTTTAAAACAAAAACGGGAGTAGCTAAATATAATCCTCTTATAAATTATGTTCTGTATGTTTGGCATAAGGTAGAAAAGCACATTGGCTCCATTCCGTACAGGTACTCCCTTACACTACTGTTTCACAATAGCTCTCTATACATTGGTGGGCAGCCCATCTCCTATCTAACTTGGGCACCACAAGGTATTAGCACTATCTGTGATTTGTTTGATGGAGCAGGGCTTCACTCTTTCCATTTTCTGAAAGACAAATATACAATACCTTCCTCCTCTTTCTTTGTCTGTTTACAGATTAAATCCGTTCTTAGGACATGTGGAATGTTTTCTGCTCCTGTTCCTATACATCCATTATTTGACTATTATTTTCTTGTCTTCATTTTCCATTACACACATTTCCTTTTTGTATGCCTTATTCCATAATTACACCAATCCCAGTCACTCAGAAATGGATCAACAATCTATCTATGTCCTGATGGGTTTAGCTCCTGATCCACTCTGTCACCAGTGCTCCCTTAAATTTACAGGGCAGTCTTCTCCACACATTCTGTGAATGTCCATCCTGTTGCTGTTCTTTGGGCCTCAGTTGCTCTTGTGCTCGCCTAAATTGTATCCATCTGTATTCTTTGCTCTCCTATTACTACTCCTTTTAGATTTCTCTACTTTTTGTCTCACTGTTCATCACCAGCACATTATTTAAATAGCTACAATAGCAGCCAATGCTCTTATAGTTTCCCAAAGGAAGAACCCTGATCTTGTTACTTTCTTTGTCTGGAAGTCGTCTTTTTACAACCTTGTTCTGTTAGAACTGTCAGCCGCATGGATCAATGGAGTACTGGCCCATACTATCAGTAAATCGAAAGACACCATTCCAATGATTAAGTAGTAGTAGTAGTTTATTTATATAGCGCCCTTCACAGACAAAAGGTCACAGAGTGCTGAACAGCAAATACAGTTGAAATACAACAGTTAAAACAAAACCAATACAAACAATAAATAAACAAACTGGAACTATTCAGCACTGATTAAAAGCATGTTTAAAAATAAATGTTTTTAGTTGTTTTTTAAAAGAATCAACAGACTCGACTCTACGCAGACCACAAGGCACGCTGTTCCATAGTCTTGGTGCCACAGACTGAAAGGCACAATCCCCACAGGTTTTTAGCCAAGTGTGTGGGACAATGAGAAGGCCCTGTTGCCCAGATCTTAGAGTCTGGCAAGCTGTATGGCGTTGGAGCAGGCTGGTTAAGTAGTCATGAGGTGGTCCATGCAAAGCTCTGAAAGTAAGTACCAAAACATTAAAATGAATTCTATAAAACACTGGGAGCCAGTGCAGTGTGTGCAAAATGGGGGTGATATGATCACTCCGGCTAGCGTGAGTTAGGATCCTGGCAGCTGCATTTTGAACTAACTGAAGGTGTGAGAGAGAGGACTTGCTCAAACCTGTAAAGAGAGCATTACAGTAATCAAGCCATGAGAAAATAACAGAATGAACAAGCATCTCCACTTCTGATTTTGAAACAATATTTCTTAGTTTTGAGAGATTTCTTAAATGAAAGAAACACGAGCAGCTGACTGACCTTACATATTCATCAAGTGTCAGAAACTGGTCAAAAATAACCCCAAGGTTACGTAGACTCGACTTAATAACAGGAGAGACAGAAGATAATTTTAAACTGATCTCAGAATAAAGAACAGGAGGAGCAACAATTAGTACCTCAGTTTTTCCTGAATTCAATTGCAGGTAATTACTACTGAGCCAGTTGTTAACCTGAAACAGACAATTAACCAAAGTGACCAAAGTATTATTTTGGTTAGGCTTAAATGAAAAATAAAGCGGTATATCATCTGCATATAGATGATACGAGATGTCCTTAAAAGAGTTAAGAATCTGTGATATGGGAAGAATATATAAAGAGAAAAGTACAGGTACAAGAACCGAGCCCTGTGGCACTCCACATGTCAAAGGAGCAGAGTCAGATGAAAAGCCAGCCACACCGACTGAGAAACACCTATTTGACAAATAAGAGGAGAACCAGTCCAAAGCAGAGCCAAAGACACCTAACAGCTCTAATCTATTAAAAGGCTGCTGTAAGATCTAACAGTACAAGCACAGAACACCTGCCTGCATCAGCAGCAATTAAAAGATCATTAAAAACTTTTAAAAGAGCTGTTTCTGTAGAATGTCGCCTCCGAAAATCAGATTGAAAGAATCAAAGAACTGCTGCTTTTCTAAGAAGGCACAAAGTTGCTGTTCAACCACCTTTTCCAAAACTTTGGCAATAAAAGGCAGTTTTGAAATTGGCCTGTAATTACTCAAAACAGAGGGATCAGAATTAGATTTTTTCAACAACGGTTGAACTACAGCATGTTTAAAATACGATGGAACTACACCAGCTATGTTATGGGTTGGAGATGGTGGTACTGACCAGAAAGCAGGAGACAGAGCTAGAGGCAGCAGAGTTAAAGATGTTAAGATTTGCATTGGGTGTGACAAGGATGGACAAGATTAGAAATGAGTACATTAGAGAGTCAGCACAGGTTGGACACTTTGGAGACAAAGACAAAGAGGCGAGATTCTGTTGGTTTGGACATGTGCAGAGGAGAGATGCTGGGTATATTGGGAGAAGGATGTTAAGGATATCGCTGTCAGGCAAGAGGAAAAGAGGAAGGCCTAAGAGAAGGTTTATGGATGTGATGAGAGAAGACATGCTGGTGGTGGGTGTAGCAGAACAAGATGCAGAAGACAGGAAGATATAGAAGAAGATGATCTGCTGTGGCAACCCCTAAAAGGGGCAGGCAAAAGAAGAAGGAGCAGACTCTAATATCCTTTATATATTGGGGGTGTTCAAATTTATATATGATAATGTCTTTTTTTGTTATTATCTTCCTATATTTTGAAATCAGATATAAAATTTTAATTAATATGTAATAACAGCTATTGTCTAGCAGGGTCAAGTGCCATGCTATTAGGTTAATATGAGATGCCACATTGTCTTAATGTGCATTGAGTGTGGATGTGTGCATGGTGTGTCATCCAGGTTTGGTCTAAGTCTTAATTATGCTGCTGCCAATAAGCCTTCATTTTTAACAGACCATACTTTGACAAAAGCAGGAATGAATGGGTGACTTTAATGTTATACTGTTTTTAATAAAACAAACTCATACCTGTTCAGTTGTTGAAAAATATTTATATACATAGTATTTACCACTCCTGATTGTTGTCTTTATTTATACATATACAGTATAAGTCATTCAGAAAATAATTTAACCTGAGTGAATTGGTAACATTTCTTGGAAATTTGTACTTATTTCAGACTTGAATTTTGTCAGTCATGGCTTCATGGAAAAGCAGTTTATTAAACATTTCTTTAGTTTTCACCACAACATAAATAACACTGTCAAAACAGTATCTTATTCTAAATCAGCATCAGACTACCTTAAAATACAAAATAAAGATGACATACTGTACTTAAAGAAATGCCACAGTGAACTTTAACAAAACATCATATCTAATAAGAAGAGGTGACCAATACAATGGAAGTTAACATCCTCCATCCATCTTCCGAGTTAGCACAAAACAACATATGCGGTAAATGCAGTGCACAAAAAAGCATAATAATCCTAACACTATGTGTTTGGGCTTTGAAAGGAAGTTATCAGTTTCTAGACAAAAGTCACATGGAACACAAGGGCAACAAACTAATTCCTCACAAAAGGTGGAGAATGTAGTCAGTGTCCATCTATTTTTCAAAAAGTGCCATAAAATCATCATCACAAACTGATTTATCAGGCTCCACAAAACAGTACCCTACAGCACAATTGCCTCATCAAGGAAATGTTGATTTGGAGGAAAACATACTTGCTAATATGCACCAAAACATATCCAAGCAACAATATAATTTTTGCATGGATGCGTTGTATGACTAGAATATTTGTATCTTACATTATTATGAAAAATGAAGCATAATATACTGTATCTCCTCCCTGCAGCTTCACAATCTGAGTTTTGACTGGAGGAATTTCATTGCAACTTATTCTTTTCACAATCTAAATTCATTATTAAAAAAAATGACTGAAACGAATAAAACTGATATATTTTTCTTTTATAAAACATTACAACAAAGTGTGGCTAAAATAAAAAATCAAGCCTATAGTTCTTGCCCACATTTTTTTCTGAAGTCATTAAAATTGCCTCAAGTCCCTTTTTAAAGTAAAGTTTGGCTCATATTGTTAGCCAAATATACACAGTATAATAAACTCATTGCTGATTACCTGTTTTTAGGGACCTTGTATAAAATACTTGTGACATTCTGAGCATTTAAGTCCTGTTATTTCCATTTGTGTTACATTTGAACACTAAAACAATATAGACAAAAACAGGCCATGTAGCCCAACAAAGCTCACCAGTCTCATGCACTTAATTCTTCCAGAATAACATTAGGTCTAGTTTTTGAAGGTCTCTGAAGTCCTAGTGTCTAGCATACTACTTGTTAACTTATTCCATGTGTTCATGGTTCTCTCTGTGAAGAAACACTTTCTAATGTTTGTATGAAATTGACCCCTAACTAGTTTCCAACTGTGTCCACATGTCCTTTATGAACTAATTTTAAAGTATTAGGCTTGATCCACTCTACTAATTCCCTTCATAATTTTAAGTACTTTAATCACCTCTTAATCTCATTTTGCTTAAACTGAAAAGGCTTGGCTCTTTTAATCTATCCTCACAACTCATCCTTAGTAACCCTATAATCAGCCTTGTTGCTCTTCTCTGGACTTCATCCAGCACTGCTATGTCTTTTTTGTAGCCTGAAGTCCAAAACTACACACAGTACTTTTGTACTGCCCCTCTGTCTAGCCAATCGGTACAGGTCCTTTTCTCCCTCCTTAGTGCCCAACCTCTCATATAACTCATCATGCGCCTTTTCATTAGCCTTTACCACCTCTCTCTTCACCTTATGCCTTATGTCCTTGTACTCTTGTCTACTTTCTGCATCTCTCTGACTATCCCACTTCTTCTTTGCCATCCTTTTCCTCTGTATACTCTCCTGTATTTCCTCATTCCACCACCAGGTTTCCTTTTCATCCTTCCTCTTTTCAGATGTCACGCCACACACCCTTCTTGCTATTACCCTTACTACATCTGCTGTAGCTTCCCAGCTGTCTGGTAACTCTTCACTGCCACCCAGTGCCTATCTCACCTCCTCCCTAAACTCAACCTTGCAGTCTTCCTTTTTCAACTTCCACCATTTGATCCTTGGCTCTGCCCTCACTCTCTTCCTCTTCTTGATCTCCAACGTCATCCTACAGACCACCATCCAAAGCTGCTTAACTACACTTTCCACTGCCACCACTTTGCAGTCTTCAATCTCCTTCAGATCAACTCTTCTGCATAGGATGTAATCTACCTGTGTGCATCTTTCTCCATTTTTTTATACGTAACCCCATGTTCCTCCCTCTTCATAAAATACGTATTCACCACAGCCATGTCCATCCGTTTGGCAAAATCCACTATCCACTGACCAACTTCATTTCTCTCCTAGACACCATACCTACCCATCACCTCCTTCTCTCCACTGTTCCCTTCACCAACATGCCCATTGAATTCTGCTCCAATCAACACTTTCTGTCCCTTGGGTACACTGTTCATCACTTCCTTCAACTCACTCCAAAAATCTTCTTTCTCACCCATTGCACAGCATATGCACTAACAACATTCATTGTCACACCTCCAAATTCCAGCTTCATAATCATTACTCTGCCTGACACTCTTTTTACCTCCAAAACACTTTTGACATACTGTTCCTTCAGAATAACTCCTACCCCATTTCTCCGCCCATCCACACCATGATAGAACAATTTGAATCCCCCTCCAATTCACCTGGCCTTACTTCCCTTCCATTTATCCATCCATCCATTTTCTAACCCGCTGAATCCGAACACAGGGTCACGAGGGTTTGCTGGAGCCAATCCCAGCCAACACAGGGCACAAGGCAGGAACCAATCCTGGGCAGGGTGCCAACCCACCGCAGGACACACACAAACACACCCACACACCAGGGACAATTTAGAATCGCCAATTCACCTAACCTGCATGTCTTTGGATTGTGGGAGGAAACCGGAGTGTCTGGAGGAAACCCACACAGACACGAGGAGAACATACAAACTCCACGCAGGGAGGACCCGGGAAGCGAACCCGGGTCTTCTAACTGCGAGGCAGCAGCGCTACCACTGCGCCACCGTGCCACACTCCCTTCCATTTAGTCTCTTGCAAGCACAATATATCAACCTTCCTTCTCTCCATCATATCTGCTAGCTCTCTCCCCTTACCAGTCATACTGCCAACATTCAAAGTTCCTACTCTCTTTACTTTCCTCCTCTCCTCCTGCCTCCGGACACGTCTCCCCCCTCTTCTTCTTCAGCCAACAGTAGCCCAATTTCCGCCAGCACCCTGTTGACTAACAGTACTGGTGGCGGTTGTTGTTAACCCGGGGCTGAACCAATCCGGTATGGAAATCTGTATTATTGTCCGCATATTGATTTGGCAAAATTTTACACTGGATGCCCTTCCCGACGTAACCCTCCTCATTTATCCAGGTTTGGGACCAGCACGAAGAAACACACTGGTTTGTGCATCCACTGTGTTCTGATAAGTTCCCTTGCACCATAACCATCTACTTCCTGTGTTTCCGCCAATTCTGCACCTATCTAAACACTACACCCTGAACTCCCACTTCTTTTGGTTTGATACCCAGCCTCTCATATGGCACCTTATCAAATGCTTTCTGAAAGTCAAGTTACATAATAACAAATGAACCACTTTGGTTGTATCCTTTTGTTGCTTCCTCATAGAATTCCAGTATGTCAGTAAAACACTACCTCCCTTGTGTAAACCCATGATGACTGTTCAGTAAAACTTCTCTTCTTGCCATTTGTTGCTCAATCTTTTCCTTAAGAATTTCTCCCCTTAATTAACCTGTGATGGATGTTAGATTACTGGCCTATAGGTGCCTGAATCTGACCGATCACCCTTTTTATATAACAGGATAATATTTGCCATTGATCACTTATTACATCTAACAAGTCCTGAACTTGTACTCCGCCATTTGCAAGGTTAGTCCAGCTAGTATTTGGGTAGTTAAAATTCCCCCATGACTATAATATCACCCTATAACCTTGCCTTTTTAGGATTACTAAAAAGATACGCATTGACATTACTGTCTGCATTTTGGGGCCTATAACACATTCCTAAAATAAGTTCTCTTTCCCTAATGCTTTCCAATAAATCAAGATGTCCTGACTAAGATGTGGATCATCATTGAATGGAAGAAGACTTGCATTTAAATTCTGTTTGACATAAAACATAATCGCCATCCTCCTTTTCTGCTATCCTTCCTAAATAATGTGTACCCATCTATGTTATACTCATCCTCATCTTTTCTATTTAGCCCAATTTCTGTTACTGCTAGAATAAGAGTATGCTCAGCCACATACAACTCCAACTTATTTGTTTTATTTTTGATATTTCTAGAAATAAGGCGATTTTTAAGGTGCTATTTATAATACATTTGCACTTAAACTTTGTGTTTGAATTTACGTTAGCAAGCATATTTATTTTCATACTATTGTTTTACCGCCTAATGTATAATTCTAAATCTGGCCTGCCCTAAACTCCCGGCCCATCATTCCCTAGTTTAAACAATCCTCAACTAACCAACTCCTACACCACCCTAACACATCAGTGCGACTTGGATCAAATGTAACCCATCAAAGCATAACAGGTCCAATTTGTTTCAAAAGGAGTCCCAATGCCCTCACGGAACTATACCACTCCATCCTGCACCAAAATTTGAGCCATGCGTTAAGCCTTCTAATCTCCTCAGTCTTACCTAAACCCTCAAGTGGCACAAGAAGAACTTTGAAGAAGACTACCTTGTCAGTTTTACTTTTCAGCCTGGCAAATAGCTTTAAATGTGGAATGTAGAATTGACAGCCTGCCCTTATGTATGCATCCACCATTCTAAAAAGATCTTCTACCTGTATCCCTGGAAGGCAACACACTGTGCAAAACTCTCTATCACTGGACCAAGCCCTAATGATTCAGTCGCCAACTATCACAACCTCTCTCTTTCTGGGGAAAAGTTTTGAGGTGGCCCATTGGGGGCTCCTCATGCCTCCCTACCACCTCAGTGTCTTTAAAGACACAGTTCAGCTGCGCAAAGACCTGAAAACCACCTCAGAGTCTTCTGAAATATCATCCAGCTCTGCAAGGACCTGAAAACGGTTTTACACTTTCAATTCTGGAGTTGATGCCCTCAGACAGTTTGCACCCTTTAGTCTTGCACTTTGTGACCATGAACCACCTATCTATACTTGTCTGGTATACAGTCACCTTAGGCATCTCTTTAGGTGTGCACACCATCTATTTACATAAGTGGTTCGTAAACTTTTTATTCTTGAGACTTGATATTGCCTTTTTTGTGTCTTTAAGACCTATAATCACCATTAAAGAATTGCCTCCATCAGTCATAATGGGGAGAGACTCTTTGAGACAGATCATGATGAATATACACAGGTGTAAAGGTAAGAGAGTCAAATGGAGAACTGATAATTCATTTGAATCTTAGTCGTAGTAAGTCTAAAATAATTCCTAAAATAAATTTAAGATTAAAATAAGCAATTAAAGGTGGGAAATGTTAACAAGTGAGACAACTAAAACTAAGTATTAAAATGGCCCTTGAGCAATAATCGAATTCTCATTAATAAATTTTTGTTGGAACAAAAACCTGCAGCCACTGCGACCCTCCAAGACTGACGTTGCTCGTACATAGTCTAATGGAAACCTGGGCCAAGCTACCAATTCTCTGCCATACGCAGGCTAGCCAACTCCTTCTCCTGAGCTCGACGTGTTGGATCAGCAGGCATCTAATGCAGGGGTACCCTTCAAGGAAGACTGGCACCTTCAAACCGTCCTCTTAAAAGTCCAACATGACTTGCACTGCACTGGCATTACCATTAAATTTGGCTTTTGATTATTAAAACTGCGTAAAATTGACTTAAACTAAAAAAAATTACTAGATTAAAAAAAAAACTATTAGATATTTTATTCATTCTGGTTCCTGTAATATTCTCTCCCTCGATTGCCTACGCTTCAAACCACACATGTAACATCAGTAACACTGAAATTCTTACACCACTCCAACACAAAACGAATTCGTTTCAGGAAATGCACTGTCTGGGCACGACTAGCCAGAGGCCGATTTAATAATTAGCACCGCCTTTTTCGAAAATCGACGCACACGAATGGCTGGTTCTCGTGTCAGCTACAGATCACACCTCTTTTTGCTGGTGATATTGAAGGGAAAACGTGAAAACGTTATTATCTCCTTAACGTACTTCAATTTGTATCTGTGTTACCTCACAAAAATGTAAAAAAAAGACGCAAGAAAAAAACCCCAATCATTTTCTTTGGCGGAAGTTAAATGAAATATTGATTGAATATCCGTGTTATCCTTCTTCTGAAGTATGATTGGTTACTGAGGCTGCCTATCAGGGTGGTCTCTAGGCAGCAGGGTTGGTAGCATTTCACTGTGTTACCACGTCAGTGAGTTTACGAAGTACAGAAGAGCCGGTGGCTAGTGTGTTATACTGTATATACTAATATCTGCATCTTTGACAAGGCACCGACTCTTATATAGATTTATATCATCATAGTCGCTGGTAGTTATATGTTAAAAAATACTGACAATTTGCTTGCAGTGTTATATTATTTAATGTTTGCCATATTACTGCATAAATGAAGAGAAGTTAAGCAGGCCTCCATTTTGGATACGAATCCGGACTTTCAGGTAGGTTTAAAGCTGTAATTATATTAGCATGCAGTGTTTAACTGAAGATAGTGCTATGGCGAATTTACCTGGAATATATAGTGAAGCAGTGAGATG
Organism: Polypterus senegalus; assembly: GCF_016835505.1. Taxonomy (NCBI): domain Eukaryota; kingdom Metazoa; phylum Chordata; class Cladistia; order Polypteriformes; family Polypteridae; genus Polypterus; species Polypterus senegalus. The sequence goes on from NC_053154.1 coordinate 88,715,790, forward strand.
CTTCATTAAAGCATTTAAGCTTTGGAACAGATATCACAACAAACCTCTGTAGATGAGCTGTTATAATGAAAACAGCACAAGTATGTCTAACCGTATAATGCATAAAGTTGAGCATTCTGCTTTATCTAGTCATAAGAGGGCCAAGTAAACTTTAAGGTAAATAACCTTATGTATGTCAGGAAACGATGTTTATTGTATTTGGTGCATTATCATCAACTTGGATCATCAGTTTTATGTTGATAACTTTTAAAGCACTTTCAAGTAACAAAATAATGTGACATTTGTATATCCCTTATTACGTTCAAAATGTGTACAAGGATAGAAATTACAGTGTCTTCTTGTTTAGTTATTTAGATCATTTCAGGTTTCATACAAATTACATATTTTTGAAGGTTTACATTGCTGATTTACAGCTGTCAATGATGAATCACTTGGCAAAGTTACCACAGAATCTTCGCTTACATTATCATGCATGCAGCCCCAGAGACTCATGGGATATCATTGGACTTTGTGCACATTTCAAGAGGCGAACCTTCTTTATAACTTGGAAGGATATACTTTGTGTAGCAGTTTATTTAAATAACTTATTGCAGTCATGTCTTTGTGCAGTGTTTTGGTTAAGTAGTAGCATTTATAATATGTATATTCCAACAAAGCAAATTTACAATTGTCAGATTTACACTGAAACGTATTTGTAACAACCTTTTTTAAATCCACATCCATCAATATTTCAGCTTGATTTTATCCTCCATGATTTTGAGATCCTAAGAAATTCAGAAAAGGCTATCATTCATCTGTCTAGCACAGTAATCGTAAACACTTTGTAATGTTGATTGCCAAAAATTAGTATACAGTAAATGGTAGCTTACAACCACAAGATCAACTGTTGCCTCCTTCCTTCCTGTTCATTGTTTCATACATTCCCAACTGTGTCGTTTTAAAAAAAAAAAACCCAAAAAAAAACCATTTGGGTCGCCTTGAGAAAATTGAGGAATTACTGAAGCAACTGTTTGCATTGCCCATTTTTGCTTACCTAGTATAAACATTTACCTTGATTTTTCATTTTTCTTTGCTTTAATAGCTACATATGTTCTCCTAAATAGAACATATTAATTAATACAGAGAAGCTGGTAAATCTTTCTATCCATTTATCACTTGTATGTGCTATTTTCAGTGCGGTTGAAGCCTTAACCAGCATCATCAGGCACAAGGGTAAAGGTCAAGTTCAAATTAATTGTCATCTGTACCTAATACATTGAAACTGTAACATGCATGTTTCCCACAGTTTAATGACCGTGATACAGTGCCAGCAACAAGCAATGAATACAATACTTACAGTAACAACAGTATGTACCAAATGCAGATGGCAGTAGCAGAAACACTATGTAATTAGTGGCTATGAATGGCTGTTGAGTATTCCTAAAACCTGTGAATTAAAACTTCCCATTAATCCAGGAATGCTATTCATGGTCCCTCACCATTTGCTAGAACAGTGGAGGGAGAAAAGTGACTTTGTAGGATTGTAGATATCTTTTATGATATTTGCCTGTTTTTGTTTCTAAGGTAACAATTGTTATGTATGCCTGGAGCCGAAGGGAACTGTTTACCAGTAATATTCTGTGCCCTCTTTACCAGAGCTGAGTATAACAAGTACTATGCAAGGATGTAATGTAAACAGTGAGTATTGAATACTAGGGCTGCAACTAATGATTATTTTGGTAGTCGACTAATTGTTCAAAATTTTTTTTTCGATTAGTCATGATAATTTCATGTCAGACCATTTTGATGCCTGCGACCTGTGGTTGCACATCCTGTTCTGGGCTCCAGTGCACCTCATCTGCTCACGTCTGTCCACCTTTGAATGTCACCCTGCTGTCTCTGCATTAACACGATTAAAATTAATAATAATCAAATTAAAATAACAACATGAAACATATGAATTTGAAAATAATCAGATGTTTTATATTAGCGTGACCATCACAATAAAAGAGAAATACATTAAACAATACAAACTAAAGTGCACATAGTCTAAACAAAAAAAGTGCATTTAACTTAACCAAAACTGGCCACTGGTGTGTCTTAAAGTCCAAAAGTTTAAGTAAAGCTTCAATTCAAATAAAATTAAACAATATTGTACAGTTTATAAAAGATTTAGTTCATATATTCCTGATTGCAGTGCAGGAATGTGAGCATTTTGACATGCTCTGGTGTGAGGCTGCCTCTCTTCTTTGGGACAGTGTTTCCAGCTGCTGAGAAGAGACGCTCAGAGGGAGTAGAGGTAGCAGGAATACACAAGAATGATTTTGCAGACAGAGAAAGATGTTTTAATCATCGCACTCTGAACGAAAAGTGTTGTAGTTTATCACATCATGTACTGTATTATGCCATAATAAAAAAATAACAGACTAAAATATGTAAAAAGCTAATTACTGATATACTCCAAAACACAAGTTACCTAACGTTAGAGATGGTTTACTATTCATATGAATTCAAATATTATACTAAAAAAGAAGAAAAAAAAACTAGGACGGTTCAGCTGCTGCTTTTCACTGCTTTACTATAGCTCCAAACACGTTAGTAAACATAACTGAAATTATGTCCACGTAACCCTTAGGCTGGAGTTATACTTCACGTGACGCAACGCATGTTACAGCGGATGCTCCTGTTACACAAGCGTTGTAGTATTTATACTTGCGTGCGTACTTTACTTAAATCTGGAGGAATCCACCAGGTGGCAGTGCGAGATATTATCGCGGTGAGAACATGTTCGGCTTCTCTGTGTTGTGAATTGCCTAAAACACCTATTAAATTCCGATAACACCTTACCGCAGTATCTCTGAAAAGGATGTTTATTGATTAAATCCATAAATCCAGGGATGTATGTGTCCATTCCAGGAAGCATTAGGCACGAGTGAGAAACAGTCCCTTGACGAGGCCTCAGCTCATCGCAAGGTGAATACAAGCACACACATACACTAGCGTCATTTTAGCGGCACCAAATCCCCAGATCTGCATATCTTTGGAAGGAAACCGGAGCACAGTGTGGAATACCAGCAACATAACTCCCCTGCGAGACAGCAGTGCTATCGCTCCGCCACCTTGACACCCCCATGTGTGTAATTATTCCCCCATGTGTGTATTTATTAACAGTATTCATTATTTAAACGAAATTATATGTAAAATGTAACATACACATTTTAATGCATTCCATCATGAAAGTGATATCAAGTATAAATCTAAAGATTCTAAATGTGCAGAGAGTTGGAATATCATACATTTAATTTGTTCTGTTTGGCGATCTATTGCTGCTTTCCGCTGCTGAAGCAAAATGGCGACATACAGATGCATTCGTGGTGCTTTTATATTCAAGCGTCGCATATTCCCGATCGTAATGGCACGATACATTTTAAAAGTCTCACATACCATCTTTTGTGCCATCTATTTTTTATTGTTTTACTTTACCTGCTGTCAGGTCCAAGAAGCTCGTAGCGATGGAAAAACTGGGATGACGTTTACGACCGTCTGCTTTAATGATAAAGTAAACTACGAGGTTAAAGTGGACATTTGAGATTAAAGCGAAATTTCCACTTTAATCACAAAATACACGTTTTCACCGTGTCCTTAATTTTTTTCTCAGTGGCTCAAATATAACGCTATACATTATGTTGCTGTTGTTAAGTTGCAAAAATTAAAAAATAAAAAACGCATATATAAATGACACAATACATTTTAAAAGTCTCACATACCATCTTTGGTGCCGTCTATTTTTTTTTTTTGCAACTTCACATCGGCTACATAATGTATAGCGCTGTATTTGAGCCATTCATCAAACAGCAAAGTGCGCACATCGATCCCCGAATTATCTCCATAGAGGCTTGCTGTCACATGTAGATAGTAAACAGAGACTCTGACGTGACGTTCCGACTTTTAGCACACTGCGCCCCGACTTTTGCTGGTACTGCAACTCGCGCACGCGTCGCCTTAATTTCTGAAGACCTGCTCAGAGGCCGCGTGAAATGAACGCTGGGAACGCGTGGCAGCCATGATGCGGGCGCGTATGCGTTCTGAGCGTGAAGTATAAATGAGCCCTTAAACCGCCGGAACCGGCTAGAGTAGGTTTCCAGTGCAATTTGGAAACACACCGAAGCCGAGTATATGTGGCGACATACATTCATTGAACTCCGTAACCGGCTAAAGTTGTTTCTCAGTGGAATTTGCCAGCATCCCGGAGCCGAGTATATTCTGCGATGTACTGTATATTCATTGAATGCTGCAAGCAGCTGTAGTTGTGTCTCAGTGCAATTTGTCAGCACGCAGGGGCCGAGTATATTCGGCGACATACTTTCATTGAATGCTGCAACTGGCTATAGACGCTTCACAGAGCAATTTGCCAGCACGCCGGAGCTGATCAGTCAGTGCCGTACATTTGTTGAGCAGCCAGCTCATGACCACTGTCTCTGGGATTCAGCCGCTCCACTAGACGAGCCTGCCAGCATCAGCGTTGGCCTCTGTGTGTTTGCGTGCAACCAGTTTAAGCGCAGTTGGCTCTGTGATTTAATGAATTTCATCAATGGCTTCAGTTGCACCTTGAGCATATAATAATAGATTGTTGCAGTCATTTTTTTAATAGTTTTTACAGTTCATTTGCAGTGTGTAAAATGATCAGTGTTGCAGTAATTATGATGCTCTTTGCATGAAAAAAAATGTGTTCTGTTAAAATTTCACATTTTCTTTGTGAATTGTGACGTTTACTTAAAAAGTGCAACTAAAAAGTATTTGCCTTCCAGGGGTGCATTAACCCCCAAGTATGTGGCAGTTTAAGGGTTAACTATCATTGTCGAAACCTTGATATACACGTTCTAGTACAAACATCAATGTTAACACGTGGCACTAACTTTACTCGCTAAAACTTACCTCTCAAGAGACGGCGGCATCACAGCTCCAGGATACTTGCTTTTCAGATGCTCATGCATTGCGGTGGTGCTTCCGTGAAAAGAAAGGTCCACTTTGCATAATCTGCATTCAACTTTTTTTCGGTGAAGTGCTCCCACACTTTAGAAAGTTTCTGTCTCAGTTTTTTCCATCTCCTTCCCCCTCCTCTATCCGACTCGCCATTGCAACCACGTTTATTTTCCTCTATATTCTTCTTCTCCTCAGATGTTCTTAGTTGGTAGGACTGTGTGCAGTCTTGACAAACAATAACAAATGATACTGCCAGGGCTGTGGAGTCGGAGTCGGAGACAATTTTGGCAAAAAGTTAACCGACTCTGACTCCTACTAAATTTAAATGGGAATTAAAAAAGTAAGTTGAAATGTCCCAATTCACAAACAGTCATAATGAACTACTTCTCTGCTGTAAGAATAAAGCCCAATGCATGCAGTGCATAATGTTACCACAAAACGAACATGTCAAGTAACCATGAAGCATGCATTTCATTGACTGTAAGCGTCACTATATGGGATGTAATGCACAGGTAAGGTGCGGCACCGCTTTCCATTGTGTCATGTTCCACTGTTACAGGGAACTGTGAACCTAGCTTAAAGCCCCCCATACATTTACAGATGCACTGCCGATTTTTCGGCCGTTCAACGAGTCATCACGCGTCAAATGCCTGAAAAATCATCTGGTGTGTTCTCAGCTCCAACGGCTCCCCTTCGCTATGCGCTAGTGAAGGGGGCCGAAGGAGCCGAGCACAGATCTCTACCGGTCTCCAGCAGAGGCTCGTTCTGCTGATCAGCTGGCCGGTGAGTGACACAATGCACTAAACTTCCGGCTGGCTGACAGAGGAGACAGCCACTGCAGCAGACAGAGGCATCACATTACTTTGGATGGGGTCGGTGGTCGAGATTTTCGGCAAGCTGGATCTGCCCGTCTATGTGGACACCCGCAATCTGCGGCTGCCAATCAGTTGCCGCGATTGTACACGCACATCGGTCGGTGGCAAAATCGGCCACGGATCGCTGCGTATTTGGGGGCCTTAACTCTCGCTGATAATTAGGTAAATGTTTTTTGCAGGACTAGAGACACTTGTATAAGTGAAGGGAATAAACTTAAACTTTAAGCCTGACTATGGGATTCAAACATGATTCATGATTTCCCTTGAAGTGCCCCTCCCCCCTGCCTCCTCCTTCAACCTTCCACTGCCCTATCTTCACAAGATAAGAACACTAAGGAAAAAGCAGCAGCTTCTGCCTCTCTCTGCTATAAGAGCTTAGAAGAACTTGGTGGAACAGCTTCTTGCATTTGCATTCAACTGTAAGTTGCAGTAGCAGTTCGCATGAGGGGATTACTACCTGAAATACCTCCACAGGAGGAAGTTCAAAGCACTAGTGGTAACTCAGGATCATCCTCTTCAAATGAAGAGTTAGACTTTGATTCCTTCTTGGACAAAATGGAAGGAAAAGGAAAGCGACGTCGCATAAGCAATAAAGAACCAGTCAATGTCCAAATAAAAAAATTCCGGCAGGAGTTTTTTAAAGAACTAAAGGAAGTTGAAAAGTATGATCGTTTATCAAAACTTAGTGTTGAAGAAGCCATCCTTGTGTATCCAGAGATCATTGGTGATGTGGCTAGAATTGTAACGGCAATGCCACCCACCCAAGTCAGTGTTGAAAGATTATTTTCAGCTCTGAAAATAATGAAATCAAATTTAAGAGCTCTATGAAAGAGGATCTGGCAGAAGCAATTCTGTTTCTTAGAACTCTACACTGATTTTAGATTGCATTTAAAGGGAACCCGAGGTCAGAGGAATATGGAGGCTGCCATATTTATTTCCTTTCCTTTAACTATAACTGTATTCCAAGTTTAATATAGGTTTTCCAGATATTGTTTTTAGTTCATATAGTTAAGCTTTTTTTTTTGTTATAAAAGTTAAAACTACCGAAGAATGTGGTTTGTATTTTTGAACCAATACATTTCCTGTTCCTGATTTTTATGCCTGCTATTACTATCCAGACACTTGTTTAAAAAAAAAAAAACCTTGTTTTCATTGTGTTTGTCTTTAATCTGGCATTATAGTAGAGTGTTGGCTTCCTAGCCAGTAGTTCTGTGGTGAAATGACATGTATGTTGCCTTCCTTTCCTTCAATGGATGTAGAAAATACATTAGCATAGTATATACATACAGAGGAGTCGGAGTCGGAAGATTTAGAAACTGAGGAGTCGGAGTCGGAGCATTTATCTACTGACTCCACAGCCCTGGATACTGCCCCCAGATGTTCACGTAGTGTATTGCAGTTACAAAAACTAATGTGGTTCTTTGTGACTGGAGCCTCTATTGAAGGTTCTGTTTATGACACGTTGACAATAAAAAATCCGTGTCGACAATTTTTTGTAGTCGACGTCGTCGATTACGTCGACTAATCGTTGCAGCCCTATTGAATACACAGTCGGTGAACATAAGTAAAGACATCTAGGTTTTCTTAATTAAAAGCTTATAGCGTACCTTTTTGCGGTAGCTTTGATGTGTTGTGCACAACTGATGTAGAAGATGTAGTCTCCCACACTCTTCATGAATATTATGACCATGTTGTTGATTTTGACTTTATAGGTTAAACTGTTGTCACCTCAGTGTCAAAAGGCAAATGTCTTCTCTTTAAATCTACATTATTTTTTGTGGTTATCCTTACAAATGTGGTGTTATCAGCACATGGTGAAGTTTGAAATGCTTTTGACCACATAGTCATAGATAAACAAGAAATGCAATATGGGATTTAGCAAACCTTTTTATTAGGTTCCTTTGTTGATGATCAGCACAGAGAGGTAGTGATGCCTCCAGTCTGCTCAACATCTAGTTGTACAGGAAGGCACTAAGTCTCAAGTCTAGAGCTTGATAACCTGCTTTGGTGGTACGAGTATATGAAAGACTGAACTTTGAACAATACTACTTTGTTTAATACCATATGGATACAGCATCCTCGTTGGACTGGTTGTGAAAATATGCAAACTGTCTGCCACAGTATGCTGTTTCTAACTGTTTTTTAAATGAGTCTTTAAATGTTATTTGTACCAGACCTAATTAATTAAAAGTAAAGAAGTGGAGCAGGATCAATCAAGTTTGTATTCTGTAACCATCTGTTTTTGACTGCATTTCTTATATTTTTTCCATATTGTTGACCTAACATTATTATTACTAAGAACCTTTAGTAAATTCTGAATATATTGTAACTAGTGATCCACTGTTTCTTATTAAGAAACATACTAATTTATTGTTTCACAATTACTGTAGTTTGTATTTATCCAGAACTGATGAGGAATCTCTAGGTTCCTTTTTACCAGATAATTCAGCTGGGTCAGATACAAAAACCATATCACTGTATTGCATAGTCTGGTGTCTCGAGGTCCTATGTACTCCATGAAGCGCGTTTTTCTCCAACATTCTCTGTTTTCTTAACCATTGATTGAATGGGGGCCATGAAAAATGCTGGGCAGAGGAGATACTGAAAACAGAATTGTCTCTTACTACATTTGTAAACGTTTTATGTATTTGTCACATTAAAGGACATTAATTAATAATTTATTAATGTTTAAAATATTTTTTTATTTATGACTAGGCGGCTCTACCCCTGCTTGCTTCGCTCGCCAACCCCTGTGTTTTGTTAACCGGAAATACAATTTAAAGAGATTATTTTCATGGGAATTGTTACATATTCATTATTTTCACTTTTACTTTAAAACTTCATTAAAAACAATATTTGGAATGAACTTTTCTTCAAGATCGCATTGAATTTTGATTCTGTGTTTTGTCTTGCATCGTGATAACACAACGTGTAACTGCCCATGAGTGAATATTGTTTCTGTCTTTCTAATAAATAAACCAACTTTTTTGAATGTTTGTCTCTGAGATTTGTTAATTGCCATAGCAAAAGCTATTCTCACAGGAAACTGTAAACGTTTTATTACGAATGGCATATCAAGATCTCCTTTTGTGTCTAATGTTATTTGCGGAATATGTATTACATTACCTTTCTTGTCGCCTGTTTAAAATTTTACATGTTGTTGTCTTTTATTTCTGACCCTGATTTGACCTACGAGGTTTTCAACTCCACTTGGTCCGGGCTATTTTCAGAATTTTCATTTAGATTATTATTGTTCTTTTTTGCATTCTTTTCTCTCCAACGCTTTTGGGTCTCTCTTCGGTGCGTTGCTCTTTCTTCTTCGCGTAGTCGTTGATGTGTCTTCTAGAACAGGCATGTCAAAGTCACTACCATTGGTGGGCCGCTTCGACTGCCATACGTGCATCAGTGGGCCACACTGTAGCAAATACTATTATACAAAGTTACTGTAGCTTTCTTTCCAATACTGAAAACTTTAAAAAATGTAACACTTAATGTTTAAAGAAAAGCAATTTATTTCCATACAATCTCCGTACAGCAGCGTACGATTAGAGTCTTAGCCTCTTAGCTAAGTCCTTATATTATTATATTATATTCATTATATTCATTGCTTATATAGGAGTCTTACAGTGTGAGATCTATTTCTTTTGTCCTGACACTTGGCATCTCTTGTTAGTAACCAGTTTGTCAATATCAGGCTTAAAATCTTGTGCAGCTGCAACTTTTATGAGGGATGAAAGGTGCTCGGCAGTAAGTCTTGAGCAATGTGGGGTTTTGGTAGCTTTCATTAATGAAAACAATTGCTCACAAAGGTAAGTGCTTCCAAACATAGACAGTACTCTCGATGCCAGGCGGGTTTGTAGGGCAGTTTTATACACAATTTACATTACATTTATTAAGTTAGAATTTAGTAATAGAAATTATACAGCTTACCATAATAAAAAATCAGTGAGAGCCCTGAGCTTGTTTTCCTGCAACCAGATGATCCCATCTGGGGACAATGGAAGACAGTGACATGCGAAGTGTGTTGCTTATGTTCAGTCTATTCCATAATCTCATTTTGGTTGCTGTCACTGCAGAAAATGTGCCTCACAAAGATAGGATGTTGGAAACGGAAGCAGCTTCAATAGCTTCTTTTGCGTTATTTTAATCTTCTCCTGTCTACAAGTTATGCTGACGAGAATTGTTCTCAGCATTTCCTTGCGATAATACATTTTCAGGGTGCGAATGATGCCCAAATCCAATGGCTGAAGCACTGCCGTGCAATTTGGTGGGAGGAATTCAACGTGAACATTATCAAAATGCGGAAGCATGTTGTGGTCAGCACAGTTATCAATCAGAAGCCAAATCATCCTTTTCTTCTTCTTCATATTGTGAGGTTTCTGAACTCTTTTGGGATCTGGGATCCCCCCACCCAACGGGAACGACACGCAGAAGTGCGTCCCGAAGCGATTGTGAGATTGTTTGTCCGGGTCCCAAGAGAGTTTAAAAACCTCATATTTTCTTGAATGAGTGCCGCATTAATAGGAATGTTTCTTGAACAAGCATCACTGCAACCACATAAAAACGGCTTTTTCGGCGTCTTCAAATGCAGCAGTTCACATACGTTTGCAACCTAAGATTTTTCTCCTTGTTTGTAAATAACAAGTATGCTGTTTCTATAGAAGGGTTACAATGAGTTAAATTCTAATGAATATTTTTCGAATGTTGATGAGCAATAAGGAAAAGGTATCACTTAAAACCACACAAAACAAAAACAGCAAAAAAACAGTATGAGGAAAGTTCGAAGAAAGAACAGTTTTTTACAGTGTTTCTGTTTGGGGATCATTGTGCAAATGTCCACAACTGAGTTGTGACCACAGAACTAACTGCTTTGTGGATGCTTCATTCAAGCATTTCAAGGTCGCTGCGTTGTAATGAAAGTATCTGCTGCTGAGTGTACTTCATAGTAACAAGATTTCTGTGGACTCGTGTCATATGGGGAAACTGTAGAAACATAAAAATACAATGTTATAATACTATCTCACCGCGGTCTCTCTCTGCGCCACTGCAAAGCCCCGCCCGCCTAGAGTTCTGAAAAGTGTCCTCAGTGAAGGGGGCAGTCTCTTTGCTGTAGCCCTTCACTGAGTGAGTCTCCGTTGCTGGCAGTTCTCTCGCGGGCTGGTAGTGTGCCGCGGACCGCAGCCTAGCACTTCAGTTGCGACTTTGCGGCTGCAACTATACTAGCAGATGATGTTTCCGGTACTGTAATGCCATGGGAAAACGTGCTTTTGTCAGAAGGCAGAAGTAAGAAAAGTCAAAAAGTAACGGCGAAGATGCAGAATGATTCAATCACAAACGATAGTAATCATTTTGTACAAGTTTAGTGCTAACTAGGATCTGTCATGCGGGCCGCGCAGATTTCTGTTGCGGGCCGCGTGTTTGACATGCCTGTTCTAGAACGTATACATTTTTTAAGACCAGAGAGCACCGGAAGTGTGTTTGCTAAAAGTATTCCAACAACTGAGAGGTTAGATGACTGTGGTCTTGTTTGAAAATGGTTGTAAATAGGGCATGACTTGACCGTCTCGCGGGACATGAAAGTATCTCTCTGTCTCTCTTCAACAGATCTCTCTTCAAAAGATCATGTCTCGTCGCATGATAAAAAGTCTCGTCCCAAGATTTTTTTTTATAATAGAGAGATATAAATTATTAGTACTGCATGTTCGGCTAACTGATGATTCTAAACGAGTCCTGTGTGCATGCATGGAACCAGTGACGTGTCTAAATGCTATTGCTTCATCAGTGCCGTGTCTGGTCATTGTATAGTTTGTACATTCTCTTGTATCTAAATGGGTTTACCTCTGGGTTCTGTGTATTTTCTTCAACATCCCTAAAGATGTGCAAATTGGGTTAAATGGTAGTTCCAACTTTACCACTATTTGAGTGTGAATGTTTGGGCCCTTTGATGTACTGTTTTCTGCCTTGTACTCTGTACTGCTGGAATATCTTAAAATGCAATTTATTTCTTAAGTTATCTGGAACTCTCTTTGAGATATCTTAAACTAAGATATCTGCAGTACATTTTGAGATATTTAAAATGCATTTCAAGATATCTCAAGTACATTTTCTGATATCTCAAAATAACTGTGTGTACATTTCAAGACATCTCAAAATCACTTCCTGTAAAACTGCCTATTTTTTCAATGGGACTTCCTGTTTTTTTTATAAGATATCTTAAAATTTATTTGAGATACCTTGAAATGAGCAGGAAGTGATTTTGAGATATTTTCAAATGTATTTCAGATCTCTTAAATTGTATTGTAGATATCCAAAAAGGCTATTAAGACAGGGGTGTGGAAATCCAACGCCCGTCTCATCCGACACAGGTAAATTGACCGTCAGACAAGCGTGTTTTTCTGGTTTCAGTTGTCCGCGGACAAGTGCAATTTTCTGGAGAAAAAAGAATTATATGTGCTCTGCAGGGCACATTTTTAACACCACTTTCAAATTTTAAACATTTGGGTACGTACTTCGTGCGGAAACAGTCTACTTAGGCATGTTCTTCATGTCTCAAATTGGTCTTCAGTATTGTTTACAAAATGACAGCTGATTTTTCAAAGGGGAAGCACTCTTACGGTCTTAAGGATTTTACCCTACTATTTACATGCTTAGAGATGCAGTCATTTGTTTTCATGCCGATATTACGATGTAGCTTGTTAGGTAGTTAATTTTTTCTGAAATTTGCGATTTCGTGTAGGTTGTGATATATTGAGGAGTTAAGAAATTTATTGCGTGACATCAATTTTGATGAGCTGTCTATACAGTAGATTGTTTTTGATTAGAGAATTTTTTCATATAAAAAAGTTGGTTTCGCACTGTCAGTTTATTAAAAATAAAGATGAAAACATTGTAACGGTTTTCAAATGTTATGAAATATCCATAAAAATCTTCACTTAGATGCGATTATTGTTTCCCGACAACATCGGTAATATTTACTTCTTTGGTAAATCAGTCCAGGAACCATGCAGTTCAGCTCAAGCAGAAATGAACAGCATTCAGCCCATGCTGTCTGAGATGGTAAAGATTCTTGGGGGAGAAGATGTTGCAAGACAAAAACTGAAGAACATGGCAGAAACAGTTAATACCTATGGTCTATAGTTTAATAATAAAAATACCAAAGTTAACACTTCAATATAGGACATAAAGCTTCTATGCATCTGGTTATGCAGAAGCTTAGTGCAAAATGGTTTTTAAAGGGATAAAAGAAAAAAAAATCAGCATTGGAATTGGCCTATCCAATAAAATGAAATCAGTGATTGGTATACCTTGAATATTAGGGATGCTCCAATAAGGTTTTTTTTAATTGTCTAATACTGTATATAAAGATAGATGGAACTGTAGTTGCCGTCAATGGGAAATTTGGCTTTTTGTAAGCTCTGTGTGTGTATGTATGTGTTTTGTTCTTTATTCCATCCCACACCCTTGGTTCAGTCTGAACAACATTCTGCACACACATCCCTCTTTGTCAGGAAGAGATAATATAATACTTTGGAGCCCAAATTTTTGTTTTGGGGGGGGGGAGTACCCTGCTTCTTTTTACTGCAGTGAGTTTTAAGGATAATGACTTTTCTCAGATTTTGAGCCCTGAAATATGTCAGATGAATTTAATTTGTCTTTGGGAGAGTACACTTTGAGAAGCACCATTTATAGAAGTTATGCACTTCTATCTTAAAACTACTTACCCATGCAATACTGGATGCTGTTGCTAGTTCTGTGTAAAGATGCAAATTTTACTGTATTTCATAAATGATGTTTAACACTAGAATTACCAGAGCCTACGAAAAAACTTGTAAATCCGTCCCACCTTAAATCGCTTCTTAAATCCCTTCACACCTCTCCGCCAGCATCCTTTGTCCTCTAAATGTGCTGATAAAGAGAAGCTAGAAGCAGCCGGCTATTCCATCCCCCCACCAATTTAGAACGTGCACGAACTTCTCTCAGCCCATGCCTTGATTGAGTATTTGGGAGTGAAGTGGAGTTTTAGAGTGGCAATAATAGATCGTTATTTGGAACACACGCATTTCATGTCTGTTCCGTTTCTACAGTATTCTGTGTAAACACATTGTTAAAACAGAAACGTTTTTTTATATTCTAGTAGTAGATGACAAAATGTAGGCATAAACTATATAATATATGAAGCCTGAAGTCCAAATATCAAAGAAACATTTTCACAGAAGGTACAAATATAACACAACAGTTGCGCTTTTATTCAAAAATATAACTGCAGAAACAAAAAGCCGACTTAACATGCGACATTGACACCCGTTTATTATGATTGCCTCCGTGGCGCAACAGATTTAGCTGCCGACTGGGAACCAAAAGGTCGCGAGTTCGAACCTGCACTACTCTGTTTTGAGAAGTAAACTGCTCTTAGTCTTACTATTTTAGAATAAAAGCATACATTTGATTTCAGTCTGTAACAGCCGGTGTAATTTATGATCCTTATAAAAGTTAGCTTTTTTTTTTTTAATTCACTTTTCATTCTCTCAGTCGCGTTCAGAATCAATCCATACAACCCCATCTGACATGGCTGTTTTCACATAAAGACGCGCTATAGCTCTGCAGTTTACTTGTGACTGCATTCTCGTACCAATGTTTGCAAAATGAAGTGTCTGCGTGCACTTTTCGTGGCATTACACGTGTATTTTTTGAGCATGCTCAATCACAGGAACATATGTTGGTGTAAAAGTATAACAAAACGAGTGCACTTCTATTCAAGACTACCTGTATAACCGAAGAAAAAAGAAAGCAAGTTACAGTAGGCGATTGATATGACAGCTTGCATGGTGCAGTGCTAAGAAGTGCTGATTTCCATTCCGTGCTATATAAAATCATCACATTCAAATATTAACAGTTCCCACACACCCAAGGACCGTCCTTCCTACATTTTCGACACGTGTACTTGTTGCAGTGTACACACCTCTCTGTGCTATGGTTCCTATTACACTGAATGAGCACCTGACACTGTACTTTCTTCCCTGGGGGAAGGTCCCACATCAGAAAATTTCCAGTTCCTGCATAAATTCACACCCGATCTTTGGTTCCCAGTCGGCAGCTGAATCTGTTGCGCCACGGAGGCAATCATAATAAACGGGTGTCAATGTCGCATGTTAATGTGGCTTTTTGTTTCTGCAGCTATATTTTTGAATAAAAGCGCAACTGTTGTGTTATATTTGTACCTTCTGTGAAAATGTTTCTTTGATATTTGGACTTCAGGCTTCATACATTATATAGTTTATGCCTACATTTTGTCATCTACTAGAATAAAAAAAAAAGTTTCTGTTTTAACAATGTGTTTACACAGATTGCTGTAGAAACAGAACAGACATGAAATGCGTGTGTTCCAAATAACGATCTATTATTTCCACTCTAAAACTTCACTTCACTCCCAGATACTCAATCAAGGCATGAGAGGAGAGGTGTGAAGGGATTTAAGAAGCGATTTCAGGTGGGACGGATTTACGAGTTTTTTCGTAGGCTCTGGTAATTCTAGTGTTAAAAGTGCCAGTCTTCCTTGAAGGGTACGCCTGCAGGAGATGCCCTTCTTTGATGAGTGCATGACTGCTGATTAACAAAAGATATCCTGATTCATAATAAAAAAAAAATAAGAATACATTTTCCAAATAAGAATTTGTTTTAATGTTGAGTGAAAGCGTGTTATAAACGTCTCCCAATATTACTTGAGGATTTTATGTAACAGCTCTATTGAAAGTAGCTTGTGTGCACAGCCTGTGTTATCTGACAGACTGAAAGCCAAGAACAGTCACTCTCATAGGGCTGATATTCTGAGTAATCTCAGGCAATTTCTCTTCCTGGTAAGGACAGACGTTATATCCGTCACTGACTGTGACTTGCAGTATAAAATAGAAACATGCTATTACTGTAATGCCTGGTTCACGATGTAGAGTAAATTAAGAGCCATAGTGTTTTGTGTATTGTCATAAATCCACAATATCATAATTGCAAGAATTATAATTTCAACTTGGTAGCAGGTGTCTATCAGCGAGTTTGTCTTCTATATTATCGAGGGGGAAAAATGTTATGTCTGTTGTAATGATGTCTCAAGAACTAATACTTGAGTACCAAGGCAATACCAAAATAACAGAAATGTAACAGTACTACCTTTTTCGCAATATAGGTAGTACCAAGTAAATGTTGGTACTCCACTGATAAGTGAATGCAAGTAGACATATTCCTTTGGAATTCACAATAATATGTGAAAAAAGAGTAAAATTTTCACAATAAAAAGGGCATCACATTTATGTCTTGAAAAGAAAAACAGTAGAAGTCATGTCTGGAAAAGGTTTGTGTTTAAGGCAGGTGAATTTCAGTGTGTGATTGCTGGAATCATGGTTAGCATAAAAAAGGGTAAAAACACACAGTCTTTCATTACTGCTACTTTCATCTAATAAAGGAGAACTGTAATTGTTTGACATGTAATTTGTGAGATTAATAATTTTTTTTAATACTGCACAGCCTCAATAAAGGAAGGTGGCTTTGTGTTCATTCTTTGAATAGATGACTACAGATGTCTGTATGAGCACACCTCCATTTTCTAATTGGCGTAAACAGGTTAGAGTCAAGAAGGAAGAAACCTTGCACATATCCAGAATCATTTACTTAGGACTGTGGAATGTGAGAGGAAATTGCACCAAGGAATTGCAGTGCTAGAAAATTGGCTGTTTGATTTATGTACATTGATGATGAAATCAGCAGCTCTATATGCTGCTCCATATGTAATGCTAAAATAAAGTTTTAGTGTACCAGTACTCCTTTCGAGTAATGTGACCTATACTGCATCAAAAAAAATTAATTGCAGAGACAAGTAGGTGTATAGCATTGTGGGCAAAACACCATACTGAATACGAATCTACAAATATTAAACTTGCGTTGTTCATTTGGTTTTTTGATTGCAAACTAATGTTCATGAGTATAACCCCTAACATGTCACGAATATTGTGAAAACACATTCAGTAGTTCATATATTTGAACTGTATGTTGGAGATTGTAATGCAGTCACTCAGTTACAATTAATTGGTTACTAGTAACATCAGTCTATTCATTTTGTAATTCTTAATTTGTACACATGCTAGATAATGAAGTTTTTATTACTCCTGTAAGAAACTTTGATGGCAGAACAACTAAGGCTATTTTTAATGATTTCTTTAATAAGGGATTAATGTAAAACCGACAAGACAGATTTCACAGGGGGATCTTTGAAGTTGGTACAGATGTGTAAAAGGAACAGATTTGGATACTAAAATCCCCAGGGCTTTGCAATATTTGACATGTGAATCAGTTTGACTCTTTATTTAAATATTACTCTTTAGTAAGTGTTTTGCCAGCTAATGATACAAATATACATTTTATGTAACAGAAGGAATTCTCTGAGAGGCCAGATGGTAAAACATGTTGTTA
This sequence comes from Polypterus senegalus, assembly GCF_016835505.1. Taxonomy (NCBI): domain Eukaryota; kingdom Metazoa; phylum Chordata; class Cladistia; order Polypteriformes; family Polypteridae; genus Polypterus; species Polypterus senegalus. The sequence goes on from NC_053154.1 coordinate 88,733,084, forward strand.
CAAAAACATCATTAAAGAATTGTTCAAATGAAATATCCTGAATTATTTTGGAATTAACTAATTCAACCATGCAGATATTATAATGTTTGAATATTAATTTTTAGTATTTCTGTTAAGCAGTATTTTTCATTTATAGGAGAGATGTTGGAGAATAAAATTAGAATGTGCACATGGTAAGATAAATCAGGTAGAAATCCCTCGAAGTTTGTAACCTTCCCCCAGTATGCTGTTGCACTGTAGGAATCCCCATGTCTATCCAAAACTAATTCAAATCCTGTATTGTAATTTAGATTTTTATGAATACAAATGCCAGTTTATTTAAATGACAACCAGGCAAATACTGGTAAACTACTATTTTAAATTTGCTGTTGCTATTAGTATTGTGTTCATAAGAATTTTTGTCTGGTGCCTCCTGACTCACCAGTATCAGAATATCCCCACATATGATGTGCAGTTCAAATTGTCTTGAGGTCTAGTTATGCAAGACATTTAAAGATTTTGGCCCAAAATTATGTTAATTTGGTGCACGTACAAAATATATGGCACAATGAGGCTGGAACGCGATTGCAATGTTTGCAGGTTGGATCTTGCCCTGGAAGCACTTTGTACAATTTTAAATGAGACAGATGCGCTTGATATATATACTGCTCAAAAGAATTAAAGGAACACTTTTTAATCAGAGTATAGCATAAAGTCAATGAAACTTATGGGATATTAATCTGGTCAGTTAAGTAGCAGAGGGGGTTGTTAATCAGTTTCAGCTGCTGTGGTGTTAATGAAATTAACAACAGATGCACTAGAGGGGCAACAATGAGATGACCCCCAAAACCGGAATGGTTTAACAGGTGGAGGCCACTGACATTTTTCCCTCCTCATCTTTTCTGACTGTTTCTTCACTAGTTTTGCATTTGGCTACAGTCAGTGTCACTACTGGTAGCATGAGGCGATACCTGGACCCTACAGAGGTTGCACAGGTAGTCCAACTTCTCCAGGATGGCACATCAATACGTGTCATTGCTAGAAGGTTTGCTGTGTCTCCCTGCACAGTCTCAAGGGCATGGAGGAGATTCTAGGAGACAAGCAGTTACTCTAGGAGAGCTGGAGAGGGCCATAGAAGGTCCATAACCCATCAGCAGGACCAGTATCTGCTCCTTTGGGCAAGGAGGAACAGGATGAGCACTGCCAGAGCCCTACAAAATGACCTCCAGAAGGCCACTGGTGTGAATGTCTCTGACCAAACAACCAGAAAGACTTCATGAGGGTGACCCAAGGGCCCCATGTCCTCTAATGGGCCCTGAGCTCACTGCCCAGCAGCATGCAGCTCGATTCGCATTCGCCATAGAATACCAGAATTGGCAGATGCACCACTGGTGCCCTGTGCTTTTTACAGATGAGAGCAGGTTCACCCTGAGCACGTGACAGAAGTGAAAAGGTCTGGAGAAGGCATGGAGAACATTATGCTGCCTGTAACATCATTCAGCATGAGCAGTTTGGTGGTGGGTTAATGATTGTCTGGGGAGGCATATCCATGGAGGGTCACACAGACCGCTACAGGCTTGACAAAGGCACCTTGGCTGCCATTAGGTATCAGGATGAAATCCTTGGACCCATTGTCAGACCCTATGCTGGTACAGTGGCTCCTGGTGCACGACAATTCCTGGCCTCATGTGGTGAGAGTATGCAGGCAGTTCCTGGAGGATGAAGGAATTGATACCATTGACTGGCCACCACACTTTCCTGACCTAAATCCAATAGAACACCTCTGGGACATTATGTTTTGGTCCATCCAATGCCACCAGGTTGCACCTCAGACTGTCCAGGAGCTCAGTGATGCCCTGGTCCAGATCTGGGAGGAGATCCCCCACAACACCATCTGTCATCTCATTAGAAGCATGCACCGATGTTGTCAGGCATGTATACAAGAACACAGGGGCCATACAAAGTGCTGCATAATTTTGAGTTGCTGCAATTAAATTTTGGCAAAATGGACTAGCCTGCCACATAATTTTTTCACTCTGAATTTTGGGGCGTCTGAAGTCAGGGCTCTGTAGGTTGATCATTTTCATTTCCATCAAACGATGTGGCATCCTTTCGTTCCTAACACATTACCCAGTCTATATCAGTATAGATATCCAGGATGATTTCTTTTTCCCATTGAGATCTGATGTGTTTTCAAAATGTTTCTTTCATTTTTTTGAGCAGTTTATATATATATATATATATATATATATATATAATTTTAAGTTGAATGATTGTATGTTTTGTGCATATGGAGCTAGAGTGAATTCTGTGCATGGCTGCCTTCTACTCTTTTTCTAAAATCTTGAGTAAGAGATCCTTTTCCCACTGTATTCTGGGATCTTTTGAAAGGGAGGGACTGTAAAAAGTTTTTGTATATTTCAGAAATGCTGTCTGAGTTCTCAAGACTGATAAGTATTTTTTCTGGAGTTAAGGTTGGTGGGAGGTGAGGAAAATTGGGCAGGTTTTGTTTAAGAAAGTTTCTAATGTGGAGGTAGTGAAACAAATGTGTTGCTGGAAAGTGAAATTTGGAGTGTAATTCTTAGGATGCAAAGACATTGTTTATGTACAGATCTCTTAAGTGATTTAATCCCAAATGTTTTCTTGAAAACTGCATACGTTTGAGAGGGTGGAAAAAAAGTGGTTATTAAGAAGTCTTTAAAATCCTTTAATGACTTCTTGGGCACAGCAATCAGTAGTGTTTCTGTCTGAAGAGAGAATGTTGACCTCGGCAGTGACATTAATTTCTCCGGCGACTCTTGTGATGTCAGTAGACAGATTGAAAGAGCATGGGGGTGTTATGAGGTCGCTGGAAAGGGGTGTGTGGCACTCCGGGTATTTTTGCAAAGAGACGAAGGTTCAAGTTTTTAGAGTTATGGTATTTCCAGTTTTGTTACATGGTTGCAAGACATGGACGCTATCCAGTGACCTGAGACAAACGCTGGATTCCTACGGTACTGTGTCTCTTAGGAGAATCCTTGGGTTCTGCTGGTTTGACTTTGTATTGAGCAACTTAGTTACATTATTGTACATATGAATTGTCGAGGAGTGAACAATACAGCCTGTCTATTTTACAAAGAGAAGTAGAGGCACATAGTCTGTGTAATTTACAGTTTGTGTGTTTTTATTTTATGTTCTTCCAGTAAAGATTTACTAAGATGCTTTTGTCATTGGCCATTTAGATGTATTATGTTGCTGAATGTTATTTAGATTTTTGAAATTGAAAATGAGTATGACTAGCAGTACCAATGTGCAATATACTACGATCGATGCACAATATAATTAGCAGCATTATCAGAAAATCGGGTTGTAAGACTGCTCATACTACAACTGACTGAAATTTCTGACATGACAAAAATTTTTCTGATTGTACAACAACCCAATCGTAAGATGCAATCGGGCCTAGCAACCTGCCAATGAAGCTTAAATTTGGGCCAACTCAGAAAATCAGTTTGCAACTGCAAATCACGCTTAAACTTGTGCATTGCCACTTTATTTCTCAGAATTAGTGGATTGTATGCCACATAGTCTTTATTGTGCTTGTCTGTATGATTGTACCCCGCGTTGAACTAACATAACACGTTGCTTCTTACCCTATACTCAGTGCTGCTAGAATAATCACAACCTCCCTGTAACTCTAAACTGGGCAGAATAAATTTATTCCCCAGCACATGCAGGGCTAAATGTATACCAATAGCATTTATTCAGATCATTTTACTTGATGGCACAGAAACATTGTTTTTCACAAACACAAGTAATCAAGAGCTTTGTTATACAGTGGTGTGAAAAACTATTTGCCCCCTTCCTGATTTCTTATTCTTTTGCATGTTTGTCACACAAAATGTTTCTGATCATCAAACACATTTAACCATTAGTCAAATATAACACAAGTAAACACAAAGTGCAGTTTTTAAATGATGGTTTTTATTATTTAGGGAGAAAAAAAAATCCAAACCTACATGGCCCTGTGTGAAAAAGTAATTGCCCCCTGAACCTAATAACTGGTTGGAGCACCCTTAGCAGCAATAACTGAAATCAAGCGTTTGCGATAACTTGCAATGAGTCTTTTACAGCGCTCTGGAGGAATTTTGGCCCACTCATCTTTGCAGAATTGTTGTAATTCAGCTTTATTTGAGGGTTTTCTAGCATGAACCGCCTTTTTAAGGTCATGCCATAGTATCTCAATTGGATTCAGGTCAGGACTTTGACTAGGCCACTCCAAAGTCTTCATTTTGTTTTTCTTCAGCCATTCAGAGGTGGATTTGCTGGTGTGTTTTGGGTCATTGTCCTGTTGCAGCACCCAAGATCGCTTCAGCTTGAGTTGACGAACAGATGGCTGGACATTCTCCTTCAGGATTTTTTGGTAGACAGTAGAATTCATGGTTCCATCTATCACAGCAAGCCAGGTCCTGAAGCAGCAAAACAACCCCAGACCATCACACTACCACCACCATATTTTACTGTTGGTATGATGTTCTTTTTCTGAAATGCTGTGTTCCTTTTACGCCAGATGTAACAGGACATTTACCTTCCAAAAAGTTCAACTTTTGTCTCATCGGTCCACAAGGTATTTTCCCAAAAGTCTTGGCAATCATTGAGATGTTTCTTAGCAAAATTGAGACGAGCCCTAATGTTCTTTTTGCTTAACAGTGGTTTGCTTCTTGGAAATCTGCCATGCAGGCCGTTTTTGCCCAGTCTCTTTCTTATGGTGGAGTCGTGAACACTGAACTTAATTGAGGCAAGTGAGGCCTGCAGTTCTTTAGACGTTGTCTTGGGGTCTTTTGTGACCTCTCAGATGAGTCGTCTCTGCGCTCTTGGTGTAATTTTGGTCGGCCGGCCACTCCTGGGAAGGTTCACCACTGTTCCATGTTTTTGCCATTTGTGGATAATGGCTCTCACTGTGGTTCGCTGGAGTCCCAAAGCTTTAGAAATGGCTTTATAACCTTTACCAGACTGATAGATCTCAATTATTTCTGTTCTCATTTGTTCCTGAATTTCTTTGGATCTTGGCATGATGTCTAGCTTTTGAGGTGCTTTTGGTCTACTTCTCTGTGTCAGGCAGCTCCTATTTAAGTGATTTCTTGATTGAAACAGGTGTGGCAGTAATCGGGCCTGGGGGTGGCTACGGAAATTGAACTCAGGTGTGATACACCACAGTTAGGTTATTTTTTAACAAGGGGCAATTACTTTTCACACAGGGCCATGTAGGTTTGGATTTTTTCTCCCTAAATAATAAAAACCATCATTTAAAAACTGCATTTTGTGTTTACTTGTGTTATATTTGACTAATGGTTAAATGTGTTTGATGATCAGAAACATTTTGTGTGACAAACATGCAAAAGAATAAGGAATCAGGAAGGGTGCAAATAGTTTTTCACACCAATGTATTTTATGTTTGCTCATGTAACATATAACAAAGCTATCTTACTTCTACTAAATATATTGCAGTTAATATTGGCCTTATTGTGTGGTACCTTCTGGTTGTTTTTTGGTGAGTTTTACTATTGTATTGAATCAATTTAGTATACAGGGAAATTGATGAGATGAGCTTCAGTCGACTTCATTTGCGACTTGTATTGGTGGCTGCCTGGTGCTAATTACAGTCTTAACTGGCTTAGCCATTCTTCTTCCTCTTGCATATGGTGTTTCAAGGACAGTCCCCTGCGTTTAACTGTTTCATTTGTGTCGTTTGAAAGTGAAACCAATTAGACTGCGCAGATTATCTGAAATCAGTATTTAATAGCTGTGTTCAAGTAGCAAAGTTCCTTTATCGAAGTATAATATTCTGTCTTAATGTACTACTTGTTAACAAAGTACAGAAGCTGCAACTTACATTTTATAAAACTCAAATCTTACTGTAGCTGCGTTTTCCTAAAGTTCTGCAGCTTCAACTCAAAAAATGAGATTCGACAAAAGCCTGACACGCAGAAATGATTCCACAGACAAAATGTCTTCGTTTTTAAAAGTTTAGTTAAGTTTCAAAGTAAAACAGTTCACACAAAAAAGAAAATTAAAATAGCAAAAAAAGGAAAAATTAATGTTAAGAAAAGTTCAGTTCTAGGCTTAATCTTGCTATATCTCAAATCGTTACCATTTACTTAACATTTCTGAACCATTTCACAACGGTCAGAAAACTGTATGCTTATCCCATTTCTAACAAAAAATGGGACTTTCAAGTCCCTCTTTACTAGGACTCGTTGTTATCACAACTAAGCTTATCACACTGTATCTCAATTATAGTAAGAAGGTTCTATCTCTTGCTAACTTATAGGGGGAATAGACTATACCATAAGTTATGACTATGAAAGAAATTTATATTCTATTCAAATTAAGCAAACAATATGAGTTTAACTCAAAATTTTAACTTTCTAAGATTGGCTGTTACACTTACAGCTTTCTTTTGCCTTATTACAGTTAATGCCAGGTAATTTAGTTTGATACTGTACTCTTTTTGACTATTAAACTGTTGTAGTTCCCGTATTCTTATACAAAAGATTATATGCAATTATAGGGCAAAGTCACACACTCAATCACACCAGGCCAGTTTTAAAGAGGGCTGTTATCTTAATTTTAAAAAATTAAAAGTAATGTTCATCATAGAAGGTGTTTTGAACCGCTATTTGTCTCAACCCTCACCTAGGACCAGTTTGCCCTGGGTGGCCCTACCAGGGGCATAAAGCCCCGGACAACAGAGCTCCTAAGATCATTGGGACATGCAAACCCCCCCCACCACGATAAGATGGCGGTTCAAAAGACCTATGACGAATAAAAAAATTTGGACGGCATTTTCCCTTGCCCTGGTCACCGGGCCCCCCTCTGGAGCCAGGCCTGGAGGTGGGGCTCGATGGCGAGCACCTGGTGGCCGGGCCTGCACCCATGGGGCTCGGCCGGGCACAGCCTGAAGAGGCAACGTGGGTCCCACTTGTCATGGGCTCACCACCTATGGGATGGGCCAAGGAGATCAGGTGCAGTGTGAGTTGGGTGGTGGCCGAAGGCGGGGACCTTGGCGGTCTGATCCTCGGCTACAGAAGCTGGCTCTTGGGACTTGGAATATCACCTCTCTGAAGGGGAAGGAGCCTAAGCTAGTGCGCGAGGTCAAGAGGTTCCGGCTAGATATAGTCGGGCTCACCTCAATGCACGGCTTGGACTCTAGAACCAACCTCCTTGATGGGGGCTGGACTCTCTACCACTCTGGAGTTGCCACCGGTGAGAGGCCGGCGGTGTGGGCATACTTATTGCCCCCCAACTTGGAGCCTGTACTTTGGGGTTTACCCCGGTGGATGAGAAGGTAGCCTCCCTCCGCCTTCCTGTGGGGGGACGGGTCCAGACTGTTGTTTGTGTATGCGCTGAACGGCAGTTTGGAGTACCCACCCTTTTTGGAGTGAAGAGAGGGGCGGAGCTGTCAACTGATCACCACTTGGTGGTAAATTGGCTTCGATGGTGGGGGAGAATGCTGGTTAGGCCTGGTAGGCCCAAATGTGTTGTGAGGGTCTGCTGGGAACATCTGTCAGAGTCCCCTGTCAGAAGTAGCTTCAACTTCCACCTGCGGCAGAACTTCGACCACATCCTGAGGGAAGTGGGGGACATTGAGTCCGAATGGGCCAAGTTCCGTGCCTTTATTGTTGAGGCAAGTGACCGGAGCTGTGGCCATAATAAAGTGGTCGGTGCCTGTCGTGGCGGCAATCCCTGAACCTGTTGGTGGACACCAACGGTGAGGGATGCCATCAAGCAAGAAGGAGTCCTACCGGACCCTTTTGTCCTGTGGGACTCTGGAGTCAGCTAATAGGTACCAACAGGCCAAGCGGAATGCGGCTTCGGTGGTTGCTAAGGCAATAACTCGGGCATGGGACGAGTTTGGGGAGGCCATGGAGAACAACTTTCGGAAGGCTTCGAGGAGATTCTTGTCCACTATCCGGCGTCTCAGGAGGGGGAAGCAGTGCAGTGTCAACACTGTATATGGTGGGGATGGTACGCTGCTGACCTTGACTCGGGACGTTGTGGGTCGGTGGGGGGAGTACTTTGAAGACTTCCTCAATCCCACTAACATGCCTTTCAATGAGGAAGCAGAGCCTGGGGACTCGGAAGTGGGCTTCCCCATCTCTGAGGCTAAGGTCACCGAGGTGGTCAGAAAACTCCTTGGTGGCAGGGCCCCGGGGGTGGATGAGATACGCCCGGAGTTCCTCAAGGCTCTGGATGTTGTAGGACTGTCTTGGTTGACACGTCTCTGCAACATTGCCTGGACATCAGGGACAGTGCCTCTGGATTGGCAGACCGGGGTGGTGGTCCCCCTCTTTAAAAAGGAGGACCGGAGGGTGTGTAGCAACTACAGAGGGAAAAGTCTATTCGGGAGTTCTGGAGAGGAGGGTCCGTCGGATAGTCGAACCTCGGATTCAGGAGGAACAGTGTGGTTTTCTTCCTGGTCGCGGAACAGTGGATCAGCTCTACACCCTTAGCAGGATCCTGGAGGGTTCATGGGAGTTTGCCCAACCAGTCTACATGTGTTTTGTGGACTTGGACAAGGCGTTCGACCGTGTCCCTTGGGGAATCCTGTGGGGGTGCTCCAGGAGTATGGGGTACCGTACCGTACTCCCTGATAAGGGCTATTCGTTCCCTGTACAGCTGGTGTCAGAGCTTGGTCTGCATTGCCGGCAGTAAGTCGAGCCCGTTTCCAGTGAGAGTTGGACTCCGCCAGGGCTGCCCTTTGTCACCGATTCTGTTCATAACTTTTATGGACAGAATTTCTAGGTGCAGCCAGGGTGTTGAGGGGGTCACTGCTTTTTGCAGATTATGTTGTCCTGTTTGCTTCATCAGGCCGTGATCTTCAGCTCTCTCTGAATCGGTTCGCAGCCGAGTGTGAAGCAGTTGGGATGAGAATCTGCACCTCCAAATCTGAGACCATGGTCCTCAGCTGGAAAAGGCTGGAGTGCCCTCTCAGGGTTGGGGGAGAAATCCTGCCCCAAGTGGAGGAGTTCAAGTATTTTGGGGTCTTGTTCACGAGTGAGGGAAGAATGGAGCGTGAGATCGACAGGTGGATCGGTGCGGCGTCCGCAGTGATGCGGGCTCTGCATCGGTCTGTCATGGTGAAAAAGGAGCTGAGCTGTAAGGCAAAGCTCTCAATTTACCAGTCGATCTACGTTCCTACCCTTACCTATGGTCATGAGCTATGGGTAGTGACCGAAAGAATGAGATTGCGAATACAAGTGGCTGAAATGAGTTTCCTCCACAGGGTTTCTGGGCTTTCCCTTAAAGATAGGGTGAGAAGCTCAGTCATCCGGGAGGGACTCGGAGTAGAGCTGCTGCTCCTCCGCATCGAGAGGAGCCAGATGAGGTGGCTCGGGCATCTGATCTTGATGCCTCCCTGGTGAGGTGTTCCGGGCACGTCCAACCAGGAGGAGGCAATAGGGAAGACCCAGGACACGCTGGAGGGACTATGTCTCCTGGCTGGCCTGAGAATGCCTTGGGATTCTCCCGGATGAGCTAGAAGAAGTGGCCGGGTAGAGGGAAGTCTGGGCCTCTCTGCTCAAGCTGTTGCCCCTACAACCCAACCTCAGATAAGCGAAAGAGGATGGATGGATGGATGGATGGATAAAAGTAATGTTTTAGATAAACAAGGAAACCTAAGACTAGTTTGGGAAAATGTATGCAGACAGTGCCTAAGCTGGTGGCTAGTGAAACTTCAATTAAAACATGCATTTGATCAGTCACATCATTCTGCTCACAAAGCAGGCATAAAGTTATTTATGAATTAACTTTGTAATGGAATAAAAAAGGTAATAACAAAAGCTTGCGTGTGTGTTTTGGCTTTTTATAAAAACAATAATGACCACAGTTCCCGCAGAGACATGCTGAAATTCTTGAAGGCAAAGTATTTCTAGATATGTCTTCTGTGTTTCTTTTAGACATGTGGTGTTGTGTCATCACCACCACCGTGAGTAATTTTTATATGTATTTCTTATTCACGTTTTCCTCAGGTATTATTGTGCCTTCTGAAGTAATTTGTCAACTTGTAGTCATGCATGAGTGCACCAACGACCATCATTTGGTAATATCGATGCTGGGAAAAATGTTAGAACAATTATATTTTTGGAAAATTGGTATCGAGTGGTACCAAAAGTATTGGTTCTTTTGACATCCCTGATTATAACTGCTATGAAACACCTAAACTGATGAAAATGTTGATGAGAGAACTGTTGTACAATGATTTGCTTCTTTGCAGATGCATCTTTGTAACTGCTATTGGAATTTAGGAATGTGTACCTTTTTAAGAGTGTGGCACATTATGGGGGTTTAAGAAACTCCCTGCATAATTTGCTTCTGTATAGTACTAAATACTAAATAAGTATTAAAAGGGAATGAATGACAGGATGCGTATACAGTATGTACCTGTGGTAATTTTAGGTAGGTTTTTGGACACAACTAAGTTTGAAGTAGACACTATGTTTTATATTTTTTTATTTTAATGAAAGTAATACATGGTGTATAGGCAGTGTGAATACAGCAGATGCGGCCACTGATGTTGCCACACAGTGCTTGGTGTAAGAAGAAACTACTATCCCTCCTGGATAAGTCCAAGTACCTCCTATCTTTCTTCTCTGCATCTTTGCAAAGAAATCCTTTTTTCCTAACTTAAATCACATCTTCTGAAGTAAATGCCCACTGCCTCTCCTCTACCATCAAGTCTTTCTAAAGCCCTCCTGCTGCTTCAAAACCATTATCCTTCTGTCCTCGATTTTGCTTCTTTTTTCACTTCCATTGTCACCAACATCCAAAAAACCATCCATGACCTCAAAAACATAATTTGATCCTCCTCTGTAAAGCTGTTTATCATAAGATACAATATTAACATGCTTATAGCATGTCTATAAGTAAAAGAAACATTTTGCTGTTAAGCTAACAAGCCCATTGTTTACTAAGCAGCAATTTAAAATGTATCTTTTATTTTTCCAATTTAAAACATAAACAGCTGCGCTTAAAACAGTCTTGTCTTTTAAAGACGGTGATCAGCATGAGCTCAAGCGCCTGCAGAAGGAACTCCGAGTCCAGCTCAGGGCGGCGAAAGAGCAGTACAGGAGAAAGCTGGAGCAGAAGTTGCAGAATAACAGCGTGAAGGAAGTATGGGATGGGATAAAAATTATCACTGGCTGCAGTTCGAAGCAGGGTGCCACCATCGAGACAGACGTGGAGAGAGCAAACCAAATGAACAACTTCTTTAACAGGTTTGATCACCCTAACCCACTCTCAACTTGGAGTACTGCATCCTCCAACCATCCTTCTGCTGATACCAGCATAGGTGAGACATCCCCACCCACAATTACAGCAGCCCATGTGAGCAGAGAGCTGAGAAGACTTTGTGCCAACAAAGCAGTGGGTCCATATGGTGTATTGCCAGGACTGCTGAAGGCCTGTGCGTTGGAACTGGGGAGTCCTCTACAGCGCATCTTCAACCTGAGCCTTGAACAGGGGAGAGTCTCAAGGCTTTGGAAAACCTCTTGTATCACCCCAGTCCCAAAGGTATCACGTCCTAGTGAGCTGAATGACTTCCGGCCTGTTGCTCTGACGTCACATCTGATGAAGACCATGGAGCGGCTGCTGCTTCACCACCTGAGGCCACAGGTCCGCCATGCCCTCACCCTCTGCAGTTCGCATACCAGGAGAAGGTGGGAGCGGAGGATGCCATCATCTATATGCTACACTGATCCCTCTCCCACTTGGACAGAGGCAGTGGTGCTGTAAGAATTATGTTTTTGGACTTCTCTAGCGCCTTCAGCACCATCCAACCTCTGCTCCTTAGAGACAAGCTGACTGAGATGGGAGTACACTCACACCTGGTGGCATGGATTGTGGACTATCTTACAGACAGACCTCAAAATGTGCGTCTTGGAAACTGCAGGTCTGACATTGTGGTCAGCAACACAGGGGCGCCGCAGGGGACTGTACTTTCTCCTGTCCTGTTCAATCTATATACATCAGACTTCCAATACGACTCGGAGTCCTGCCATGTGCAAAAGTTCGCTGATGACACTGCAATTGTGGGCTGTATCAGGAGTGGGCAGGAGGAGGAGTACAGGAAGCTAATCAAAGACTTTGTTAAATGGTGCGACTCAAACCACTTACACCTTAACACCAACAAGACCAAGGAGCTGGTGGTGGATTTTAGGAGGCCCAGGCCCCTCATGGACCTCGTGATCATCAGAGGTTACTGTGTGCAGAGGGTGCAGACCTATAAATATCTGGGAGTGCAGCTAGATGACAAATTGGACTGGACTGCCAATACTGATGCTCTATGTAAGAAAGGTCAGAGCCGACTATACTTTCTTAGAAGGTTGGCGTCCTTCAACATCTGCAATAAGATGCTGCAGATGTTCTACCAGCGATTGTGGCAGTGCCCTCTTCTACGCGGTGGTGTGCTGGGGAGCCAGCATAAAGATGAAAGATGCCTCACGCCTGGACAAACTTGTTAAGAAGGTAGGCTCTATTGTAGGAGTAAAGTTGGACAGTTTAACATCTGTGGCAGAGGGACGGGCACTAAGCAAACTCCTGTCAATCATGAAGAATCCACAGAACAGTGTCATTTCCGGGCAGAGGAGTAGCTTCAGTGACAGACTGAGGAGATTGTTCCTCCCCTACACTATGCGACTCTTCAATTTCAACCCGTTGGAGTAAATAATAAAATTACTCAAAGTTATTGTCTGCTTTTATATGCATTTTTTATTACTATTTAATTTATTATTGTTTTTTTGTATCAGTATACTGCTGCTGGATTATGTGAATTTCCCCTTGGGATTAATAAAGTGTCTGTCTGTCTGTCTGTCTGTCTGGGTCCATTTTAGAGGACAAAATAAAAATCCCCCTGATTCCTTTTTTCAGTTTATTATTCCACTTTCTTTAACATAAAGGCTAATATTCCAGTCGCATCTATGGTAAAACAAGCCCAGACTTGCTGCTCTTGTTTACACTGCAGGAAGTTTGCTGCAAAATAAAAAAAAGACTCATGGTGGCTCAACTGCTGTAGTACCTTGTGTAAAACAGCACTGCAACTAAATGACCATAAAACATAGAAAAGCAACATTGTTTTTTGTTATCGGACAATTTACACATCACAGTTCTTTTTAGTGAAAAATTCAGATTGTTGGATTATCTTTGATCTTGTACTTGCCCTCTAATTCACCTTCTTCAGATTAGTCTGACATTGAAGATGTCACTGTTTTACCATACTGGTGTGACTCTGGACTCTTTAGTCTCATTCATCTATCTGTACTAAAAAGAGGCAAAGCCCTGACTGACTGACTCACTCACTCACTCACTCATCACTAATTCTCCAACTTCCCATGTAGGTAGAAGGCTGAAATTTGGCAGGCTTATTCCTTACAGCTTACTTGCAAAAGTTAAGCAGGTTTCATTTCGAAATTACACACAACGCTCGACAACGTTCGCCATGTTGAACTTTCTTATTTATGGCCCCATCTTCACGAAATTTGGTAGGTGGCTTCCATGTGCTAACCGAAACCGATGTACATAATTATTTCGATGGTATGATGCCACTGTCGGTCGCCATATTGAACTTTCCAGTGTCGCTAATTCTCCAATTTCCCGAGGAAGGTAGAAGGCTGACCCCATCTTCACGAAATTTGGTAGGCGGCTTCCCTGCGCTAACCGAAACCAATGTACGTACTTATTTTGGTGGTATGACGCCACTGTCAGCCGCCATATTGAACTTTCCAACGTCACTAATTCTCCAAATTCCCGTGTAGGTAGAAGGCTGAAATTTGGCAGGCTCATTCCTTACAGCTTACTTACAAAAGTTAAGCAGGTTTAATTTCGAAATTCTACGCCTAACAGTCATAACGATCAACCACATTCGCCATGTTGAACTTTCTTATTTATGGCCCCATCTTCACGAAATTTGGTAGGTGGATTCCCTGCGCTAACCGAAACCAATGTATGTACTTATTTCAGTGGTATGACGCCACTGTCGGCCGCCATATTGAACTTTCCAACGGTCTTTGTTACCCTTGGGCCCATCTTCAAATTTGGTATGCGGGTTCCCAACGCTAACTGAATCCTACTTACGTACATATATACGTCCATAGCCTGCAGCTCAGTCACCATGTGAGGCGGCGTTGGGTCCCCCATCCCAACGCCTCCCACGTTGTTGACTGCCTGCTTATGTAAGGTCGTCCGTCGCTCTGGTCTCTACATTCCCTTCCTTGCTTCGCACTGGATTCACGTCTCACTGCTGATAACTACAGCCTTTTTATTTAATCCACGGCTTCTCCGCTGTTTTATTGTTTGTTTATTACGATTATAGTTATTGTGTAGGTATTTTAGACTTACTTTACATTGTTCAGGTACCCATTTCCTTTATCGTTCCAACCGTACCCCCATTAACATGTCTATCGAGGTGATCACCATCGATCAAAGAACTGTCACTTACCGAGTGGTTTCCATGCCTGGAGATGACACCTGCCTTTTCCATTCTCTTTGTTACATATTGCATGGCCATATCATGCACACTCTTGATATCCGGAGGAACATTGTGTCTTATGTATTGAATGACTGGGACAGGTTCAAGGTGTGGACTGATGGCGGTACAGGAGATAATTATACTACACAGGAGCTCTATAAGAGTGAAATGCTTAAGCCCTTCACCTATGGTTCTGCATGTGAGTTGATGGCTGCCGTTGAATTGTTCGGTTGTCGCTTTCAGGTGTACCGAAATGGCCAAATATTTTACACCTTTCGACAACCGCCAATGCCTCTTAAACATCTTAGATTCACAGGTGACAATTTCAGTAGTGGACACTTTGATGTTTATGAATGTTTAAACTCTCAAAAGCTGGATGTGAAGTTATCGATGAAACCGGTTTTTTGCTTAAAACGCTTGACAGATGCCAAATGTCACTTCAACACAAGTCCTGCAAATACTAACGTAATTGAAACAAACCATGAAACTTAAACCGATTAGGACAGTGGCCAACTGTACATTGCATGCTCAAGAGTAAGCTCAGCGCACAGCTTGGTCATATTACAACCGGAGGGCCGAAATTACAATGTGGTATACAAAGAGATCCTTAACAAATAATTATGGGTATATTTTCGCTCAGTATAAAAAGGTTAATTTTCTTCTTAATAAAAATTTTAAGGCAGTACTTCGCCGCTGTGAAGCGCAGGTATTTTGCTAGTTGAATATTTATCTTCAATGACCTAAACCTGTTGTTCCTTTTTTCATAATAACCTTAGGATTCAAACATTCCTCACTTCCTCTCCAGCTGCTCCTTGTTTTAGTTCTACTACTTTTCTACTTTGATGCTTGCACCCTCATTCCTGATCTGTCCTTCTATCCAAGTTTAAGTTTTTTTTTTTTTTTTTTGAAGTATAAGCAACACATTCTGGTGTTTGCACACTCTTTGCAGTGATAATGTCAAATGTAGCCGAGAACACTGTTTCTGCAAGCACACTTGTCCATATGGTGCACAAAACTTGTATTTCCAAGTTGGCCAGTACATTAGACTTATGAAGTCTCGAGTATTTTAGTGGCTCTTTATAACTATATACAGGTCAAATTGCATTAGAATGAAGTGCCAGGGACCTAAATAATATTTTGTTGTAATGAAAATTTCATAGTACAGTAGAACCTCGGTTCATGTTCATAATTCGTTCCATAACTCTGGTCGTAAACTGATTTGGTAATGAACGGAAGCAATTTCCCCCATAGGATTGTATGTAAATACAATTAATCCGTTCTAGACCATACGAACTGTATGTAAATATATATATTTTATTTAAGTTTTTAAGCACAAATATAGTTAACTAGCAAAATACCCACGCTCGCAGCGGAGAAGTAGTGTGTTAAAGAAGTAATGAAAAAGAAAAGGAAACATTTTGAAAATAACGTAACATGATTGTCAATGTAATTGTTTTGTCACTGTTGTGAGTGATGAGTGTTGCTGTCATATATATACACACACACAAACATATATATATATATATATATATATATATATATATATATATATATACTCAGCAAAAAGAAACGCCCTCTGACTTTCAACTGTTTTACTTTCAGTAAACTTAATGTGTAAATATTTGTATGAACAGTAAAAGAGTCAGCACCATAAGACATAAACTAAAAATGTTTCACAATGTGTCCCTGAATGAAGGGAGGCTCAAAATCAAAAGTACCAGTCAGTATCTGGTGTGGCCACCAGCTGCTTGAAGTACTGCAGTGCATCTCTCCTCATGGACTGGACCAGATTTGTCAGTTCTTGCTGTGAGATGTTACCCCACTCTTCCACCAAGGCACCTGCAAGCTCCTGGACATTTCTGGGGGGAATGGCCCTAGCCCTCACCCTACGATCCAACAGGTCCCAGATGTGCTCAATGGGATTGAGATCCGGGCTCTTCCACTGCGAGGATGATCAGCTGTCCTTCCTGTCTCCCTGTAGTGCTGTCTTAGGCGTCTCACAGTGCGGACATGGCAGTTTATTGCCCTAGCCACATCAGCAGTCCTCATGCCTCCCTGCAGCATGCCTAATGCACGCTCACGCAGATGAGCAGGGACCCTGGGCATCTTTCTTTGGGTGTTTTTCACAGTCGGTAGACAAGTCTCTTTAGTGTCCTGCGTTTTTAGAACTTTGACCTTAAATGCCTACTTTCTGTAAGCTGTTAAGGTCTTAACGACCATTCCACAGGTGCATGTTAATTAATTGATTATGGTTAATTGAACATGCATGGAAAACATTGTTTAAACCCTTTACAATGAAGATCTGTAAAGTTATTTGGATTTTTAAAACATTGTTGAAATACACAGTCCTGAAAAAGGGACGTTTCTTTTTTTGCTGAGTATATATGATAGATAGATAGATACTTTATTAATCCCAAGGGGAAATTCACATAATCCAGCAGTAGTATACTGATACAAAGAAACAATATTAAATTAAATAGTAATAAAAATGAAAAATGAAAAAAATATATAATATAATATATATATATACATATCCATACATATCTACATATATACATATACATCCACATATATATACATATCCATACATATATATATATATATATACTAATAAAAGGCAAAGCACTCATCACTCACTCACTCACTCACTGACTCATCACTAATTCTCCAACTTCCGTGTAGGTAGAAGGCTGAAATTTGGCAGGCTCATTCCTTACAGCTTACTTACAAAAGTTGGGCAGGTTTCATTTCAAATTCTACGCCTAATGGTCATAACTGGAAGGTATTTTCACCATTAACTGTAATGGAGTTGAGATGGAAAGACGTGTGGGGCGGAGTTTCGTGTGACATCATCACGCCTCCCACGTAATCACGTGAACTGACTGTCAACGCAGTGCGTAGAAAACCAGGAAGACCTCCAAAAGCGCTTAAGAAAACATGCATTATATAATTGAGAAGGCAGCTAAACAATAAGAAGTGAGCGAAAGTGACATATACTACCATATTCATGAGTGCTGCTACCTCGAAAGAAAGCAAGGTGTAAACCTAAACTTTAAATTAAGTTCATAGACAGGCTACCGCTGGCGCTTCACATGCCCACAGGTAATGCGGGATACAAGTTTAATGAGAGGACGAGGATATAAGCGAGAGTTTTGATCACTTTGTAACTAAGTTAAAATTGTAGGTGAAGGGGTGTGCTTATGCAAATTTCAGAGACTGTGTTTGTGGGGATTGACAGTTAAGGCGGTGGGGAGTCACGCCATCATCTCCCTCCCACCTCATTTTGCTCTGAGCTGAGCTCACAGCTAACGCCGTCTTCTCCAAGCAACTCGTCAGACTGCCACCAAATACTCACAGAAAAATCCACAAGTTAATACACACGCTGTCTCTAGAGTTTCTCCACACTGAATCCTCCAGGCACTACTTACAAAAGGTCACATTGACAATCGTGTTACGCTATTTTTAAAATCTTTCCTTTTCTTAGCACAAGCACAGCTGAGAAGCTTCATGCATGTGCTCCATAACGCGTTAAAAATAATGCATTTAATCACACTTTGCATTACAAGCAAAGGGAGCTTTTGTCAATGCATGATTTCCTGGTACACCGATTACATTGATCAGCATCCCGATTCATTTTACCCTCGCACCACCTTAGTTTGAGAAGAAGTATGAAAAATATGAGGTTAACACAGAAAACAGATCACCAATTCAAGCTTTATGAATAATCGATTCGCCATCAATAATTGTTTTGGTAAAGCCATCCTCCTTCCATTTTATAATTTTTCCGCCACTAGCCATGATTAAATGAACGGTAAAAAGTAAGAGCAAAGCGAGGGTGACTTATTTAGGCAGGCATATATATGACAGCAACACTCATGACAATGTCAATCATGTTACGCTATTATTAAAATGTTTCCTTTTCTTTTCATTACTTTAACACACTACTTCTCGCCAAGTAGGCGCTGGTATTTTGCTATATATATATATATATGAATGACCTCCAAAGAGCGCTGAGACTTTTGATATCATGAACGTGTCTGCAAAACTGGGGTCTCCTGCCCAGCAAAAGTCGAGCAGCCAGCTGCGCATAGCTGTGCCGCCTTTGAGACGCTGACTGCGCTTCTGCCTTAAGTCAAAGTGAGCACTTTTAATTTTTTCATCCTCCCCTGCGCTATAGCCCAGACAAGTGCAAACACGGACCCCTTTTCTACACCACGGCAAAATAATATTAAGGCGATTCACACTTTCTTTTGCACGATACGATTATGAGGTCCTCACCTCGATTATGAAGACACGCACACGAGTGGAGGACTGACAGTGCCATCACAGCCGATTAATGGCGGGACGCCTCACCAGTCTACACAAGACCCACCGCGACTGTCCCCAAAAGGCATCATAACGCCAGCTTAACACATCTCTCTATACTATATAAAAGAAAAGGCAACTTTCCTTTCTTTACACCTTTTTCCTTTTATCCCAAACCAAAGCCTTTCTCTTAACACTGCAGAGGACACAAAACTAATTTTCTTTAAATGCCGGTAAGGCACATTACCAGAGGCACAAATTTGAACGCTCACATAGAAAATGTAATTTCAATGTACCTGTACTTCTTAAAACGTTAATGTTTTACTGTTTAATAACTTATAGACTATAATTTATTATTTTTTTCCCTTGCACTCAGTGACCAAACCTATATACATACATACACACACATACATACATACATACATACATACATATAATTTGTGTGTGTATGTATGTATATGTGTGTACATATGTATGTATGTATGTGTATATATATATATATATATATATATATATATATATGTGTGTGTGTGTATGTGTATGTGTGTGTGTATGTGTATGTGTATGTGTATGTGTATGTGTATGTGTATGTGTATGTGTATGTGTATATATATATGACAGCAGCAATCCAAGCTGTGAGAAAACAGTAAAAAGGAGGTGTGTCAGACGTCGTGGTACATTTTCTGATGCAGCTACCGAAAACAACTTCGTGACGCTGCCGCCAAATACACAAAACAATTACTTTCACAATCATGTTACATTATTTTTAAAAATGTTTCCTTTTCTTTTTCATAACTTCTTTAACACATGAAATCGATGTGAAGCGCGGGTATTTTGCTATATATATATATATATATATCACAGCGACACTCATAACAGTGACAAAACAATTACATTGACAATCATGTTACGTTATTTTCAAAATGTTTCCTTTTCTTTCTCTTTCCTTCTTTAACACACTACTTCTCCGCCCTTCGCAGCAGAGAAGTAGTGTGTTAAAGAAGTTATGAAAAAGAAAAGGGAATATGTTAAAAATAACGTAACATGATTGTCAATATACAGTAATTGTTTTGTGAGTGTTACTGTCATCAAGGATTTGATTATCATTATTTCTTTCAATCAGGTTCGTATTTGTAGGATGTGTTGTGTTCAAGTTACATTCCATGTTTGTCAATCGTTGTAAAGATAACAGGTTTCATTCATCGATTTGTTTCTTACTGCATCAATAAACGGCTCGTCTTCCTCTTTATCTGAGACGTGACACACTGCATGCACGGGTTTTTTTGTACACTGTCTTCCTTTAGCGGGACATTGGCTTTTTCCACCGTGTGCTTTGTTTCCATAGTAGCTGCACTTATGAATATTCTTGTATGTATCACACGCTTCATATTTTTTTGCTGCCTTCTCAATTGTGTAATTCAGTTTTTGTTCAGCACTCTTTGGAACTGTTGCTTTTTGTCTGTGCACTTCGTCACTTCACGTGATCCGCTCGGTGTACATGCATTGAAGGTTCCCAGCTGTGCTGGTGCCATCTCGTGCGATGTCCACGGCTGTATTTAATGTTAGCTAAGACCCGGCACTTAAAAGTTTCTCTCGCGGTTTCGCTGAGTTTGTGCCAAACTCCACCTTGACCATCTCATCTTCGTCTGCATAAGCACAGTCCTTCACCCGTGAATATTTAGCGGCAGTGTTTCTATTGGATTGCCACTGACTGACAGCCTTATATTGTGCAGGCATTAAATTACGTGGGAGGCGTAACTCCGCTTCCCACGGCCATAGAGCAGAAGTCTATTATAGTATATGGACGAAAAAATAGGTTCTAGTTATGACGGTTACGTGTAGAATTTCGAAATGAAACCTGCCCAACTTTTCTAAGGAAGCTGTAAGGAATGAGCCTATCAAATTTCAGCCTTCCATCCAGACGGGAAGTTGGAGAATTAGTGATGAGTCAGTTAGTCGGTGAATGAATGAGTGAGTGAGTGAGTCAGTAAGGGCTTTGCCTTTCATTAGTATAGATTAAACCATAGAATGCACAGCGTAATAGTAAACTAAATGTAAAAACATTGAATAACTCTGAGAAAACCTTAAACAACAGAGAAAACTAACACTGCAATAGTTTGCGCTATAGCGCTACCAACCGCTGGCTAAAAGCACTTTTTTTAATGAGTTTTAAGCACAGGGAAAAAAATGAACATTTGAAAAAATCCGTAATTTAAGAAACCACTAAGAAAAATAGGATTGCAACAATGCACGCTACGAACCGATTGCTGGAAACAGAAGTGAAAACAAAATCAAGCCCATTGCATTCTTTAACTGCCTTCCTACTTTAATGCGTCCAGCTCTCTCTCGCGCTGCCTGTGTGTCTGCGTCTCTCTCGAGCTGCCTCTGTGTGTGTCGCGCTCTCTCTCTCGCTGCATGTGTGCACTCGCTCTGCCTGTGTGTGTGTGTGTGTTGCGCGCTCTCTCTCACTGCCTGTGTGTGTGTGTCGCACTCTCTCGCTCTCTCTCTCTTGCTCGCTACACAGGAAATGCACAGGAAGAGACTGAACATGTACAAACTGAAAGGGAAACTGGCTTGTTCGTATACCCAGTGTGTGGTCGTGAACCGAGGCAATAGTTTGGCGATGTTTTTGGTCGGGTACCGAGACGTTTGTGAACCGAGGTTCCACTGTTGTGAGTTTCTGTATTTGTCTAACTTGCGTTCAGGCGTTTGCAGTCATTTCAATAGCTTCTTTCACGTTACTTTTTCTCTCCTCCTGTCTACAGTTATCTGATGAGAATTTTTCTCCGCATTTCCTTGTGATAATACACTTTAAGGGTACGAATGATGCCCAAATCCAATAGAGGAAGCACTGCCATGCAATTGGGTGGAATGAACTCAACGCAAACATTATCTAAATGTGGAAGCACGCTGTTGGCAGCACAGTTATCAAACAAAAGTAGAATCTGCCTTTTCTTCCTCATATTATGAGGTTTCTGAACTCTTCTGTGGACCACCCCCAAGCGAGATTACATGCCTAAGTGTGTCCTGAAGCACAATTGCTGCGTCTGTCGAAGATTGCTTGTACATTGCCGAGGCAACTGCAAGCTCACAGCTCTGTATCAGAGCACCACGGAAGCAAATTTGAGCCGATCACGGTTGCGTTATAAGTGCCTGTCGTCAATGGGTGATGCAGGGAACATTATAAATCTAGGGAACAGTATTACTTGGCCACGAACCTACCTGATCGCTGTGTGTGTATAGGAGAGTGGTAGATCCCTGCTGTAATAAATAACCATGCTAAATAAAGCTAGTTTTGATAAAGTACTGAGACTCGGCCTCGTGTTTTGGGGTGCAAGACAGTGACTCGCGTGTCACAATGTCCTTGTCAAGTTGTCGCAGCCAGTTTCCCAAAATGTCTTGAGTCACCTAAGCTTGCTGGTTTGCCTTATACTTGCTGGGAATGAATGTAACATGCTTAAAACACAGAGGATTTGTTGGTCGACTTGCCAGTGACGATAGGAATAACTTTGTGTGGCTGCCAGCTGAATTGCTGCAAATTAGAGCTGTCAACTTTTGTTTAGATTTTTTTCCTCCTCGGCATGGATCATTGACAGCATTGTAGATGTCTTCAGGCTCATAAGCTGAAATGGTTTTATTGATTCTTGCAGATTCTTCTCCACAGATTGCTTTGGCTGCAATTCCAAAATGGTCCCGAAAGCGAATTGGCCAACCCCAGCTGACAGTAAAATCTTTATGGCTCAAGGAGACAGACAGTGACTTTGCTTTTTCTTGAATGAGTGGCCCACTAATAGGAATGTTTCTTGAACGCGCATCACCGAACAACTTAAAAACTGCTTTTTCAACATCTTCAAATGCAACAGTTTGCTTATTTTTGTGCTGCGGCCCAAGATTTTTCTTCTATTTTTGCTCCTGCTTTCAAGAACGTTGACAGTGTTGATGACGTAATTCAGAATTCACTGGCAACGTCTTTTTTCTTTTTGCTGGAATCGAGAGCCTCAAAAATTTCAAGTTGTTTTTTTTAAAATGGCCACTGTTATTGTTTTTTTTTTTTTTTTTTTTCCTGCCATTTCTATGGATGTTTTTTCAAATGTTGGCAAGTAATAAGCAAAAGATATCACTGAAAACCACAGAAAACAATCACAGCAAAAAACAATACAAGGAAAGTTTTAAGAAAGAAAAAACGTTTCTGTTTCGGGGATCGTTGTACAGAATTGAGCTGCAACCACAGAACTAATTGCTCTGTGGATGATTCATTCTATTGACTGCTCTTTGGATGATTCATTCAGGCATTTTATGGTCTTTTGGGCACTTCGTTGTAATGAAAGTATCTGCTGAGTGTATTTTTTTAGTAACAAGATTTTTATAGACTGTCTTATGGGGAAACTGTTGAGATCGTAAAAATACTTTGTTGTAATGAAAATTTCATTGTAATGATATCCGTTGTAAAAGATTTGACCTGTACTACGTTATATTTATTTTACTCGTGACTTTGTTTTTTTTAAACACATTTGAAAAGTTAAGAAAGTTACAGTAATAAAAAATAACGATGCACTCAAAGTACAAGGGACCCTGAATTTTTAATTACACCTGGAACTCTGCAGTACAGCTTGTTGTGAAAGTGTGTACTGTATTAACAACACTAAACATTCTTGATGTTCAAATATCAAATACTGGACCTGCTAGCCTGAAAGGTATTTCAAATTTGAAATATTTTTTTTTATTTTGTAATTTCAGATTTTTGTTGTATTTAAAAACCAGTGTGATTTATCCATCCATTATCAGAATCATTCGGAATAATAAACAAGGAACTACACAATTGTTTTTATTTTGTATTGTTTCTTAGCTGTTGTTAATGTCACAGACAACAAATGCTACACAGTAAATATACTGTATATGGCTGTTTGCATACTTGTTTTGATAGATGGCTTGTTCAATACCAGAAGGGAGCTATGAGAAAGCATAGCCTTACATGTAACTAAATTGAAATCTTGGATGATTTATAACAGAATACAGATTTAAAATCTGTTATCTTTTAGTAATGTTGCATCAGTTGCGAAATTCTCTCACTGGCAAGACTGTGTATAACATCATTCTGTAATTTGGTAGGCTATTTTTGATCGGCAATCTGAGTTTGCCTACTGTAAGTGTCTGTATAATTCATTCAATTGAACTTTGTAAATTGCATGGAGTTCTGATTTTTTTTTTTTTTTCTTTTTTAAAGATGGATGGATTTCCATTATACATGTGTATTATTCAGTTGTGTATTGTTTGCTTCATAATTAATGCCGTCAATATTCAGGCATATTTCTTCAAATCATTTTCACCCTTTAAAAAAACGTATTTATAGCAGCACTTATAAACATTTATCAGCTCTGCTGCTAACGTGATAACTGTCTTTAAAATCAAAGCATGGTCACACCAAGCATTTCATATTCTTATTCATTCACTGAGAAAAAGTGTTTTTTACATTTATTTGTTTGTGTTTGCTCAGGCGGCACGGTGGCGCAGTGGTAGCGCTGCTGCCTCGCAGTTAGGAGACCCAGGTTCACTTCCCAGGTCCTCCCTGCGTGGAGTTTGCATGTTCTCCCCGTGTCTGCGTGGGTTACCTCTGGGCGCTCCGTTTTCCTCCCACGGTCTAAAGACATGCAACTTAGGTGGATTGGCGATTGTAAATTGGCCCTAGTGTGTGCTTGTTGTGTGGGTGTGTTTGTGTGTGTCCTGTGGTGGGTTGGTACCCTGCCCGGGATTTGTTACTGCCTTGTGCCCTGTGTTGGCTGAGATTGGCTCCAGCAGACTCCCGTGACCCTGTGTTCGGATTCAGCGGGTTGGAAAATGGATGGATGGATGTCTTTGCTCATCTTGCTTCTCTGTATTTTGTGTTGTGGCCAGTACTCTGTGAAATCAATGTTCATTTTTTGTGCAAGTGTGCATGAGTGGGCATGACCCTTTAAAAAGCGGGTGGCCTAGTGCCATGAATATATAGAGAAACCTTTTGTCACCCACAAATGAATTTTTCATAGTCTCAGAAAGTTGTAGTATTAGGCGCTCTAGTGATCTTTAAATCACTTTCGGAAATGTGAATGCTCTGAATAAGATGAAAATGTGAAGGTTGCCACAGTTCCAGAGTGGAAATTATTTTTTCAGGCATTTGTTTTAGTTTTAAGTGGTTTTATATCTTTTCTAATGTGTTTAGCACATTCAATGTAAGTATTGCACAGCCTTCATGCTGGTAAAGCAGACAGGTGTGTAGGCCAGACTGCTGAAAAAAATCCAAGTGTTTTCTTTGTGCCATGTGCTGCCCACATCCTAAATTATTGGTAGTAGATTTAGTTAGCAGCTCAAGAGATGCCGTTACCTTCTTTGGACATCAGCAAAAGCTTAAGATAGAATGAAAGATATAACTTTATTTGTCCCTCTGGGGAAATTTGGCATTTTACCGAAGTTCTTTAAATAAATAAATTCATAAAAAAAAAGAAAAAACAGTGTGAAATATAGAGCTTTTGTAAAAACGGCTGCTGCTTGCACAGCACCCTTTATAGCTCCTTTTCAGTTACACCTCAAAGGTGTATTATCTTGATGGAACATGTAAATACCACAACAGGACTGACCTACCTGTAGTTATAGTTGAGGGAAGAAGAAAACAATGTAAAATATGCATGTGCCAAAATGGAGTATAAATATAATGTAAAACCTGATCTAGATATCAGAATATATTTGACTAAGTTTTTTTTTATTTTTAAATTTTAAGTTTTAATGTTTTATATGTGCAGTTGCTGTTTTCCATTCAAGTTAAATCAAAATTAATTATTTAGTCATAAAATATTAGATTAAGTTGGCTAGACGATGACAATGACATGACATTTTCAGAATTAACTGTATGTGAT
>NC_053154.1:88763757-88806257 GCF_016835505.1 Polypterus senegalus
ATTTTATATACTGTATTATTGTTATTAATGGCCCGGTATATGAAGCGCTGGTAACACAATAAACTACAGATCCCATAATGCAGCTTCAGCTGCCTTCGAACACTTACCGGTTAATCAAGTCTAGCTTATGATGCTGCAAGTTGCTGCGGCTAGCTCACACGATGCTGAAGAGAAAAGTTGATTCTGAAAATAGAGCCTTTAAAACCGATGGGAGGCTGAGTATATGTTTACTGAACCGCAGTGTCTCATTTGTGGAGCTAATGTGGCTGTAATTACAGAATTTAAATCTAAGACGGCACTATGAGACAAAACATCAGGGTAACCTGAAAGACCTGAATGCAATGCAGAAGATACAGAAAGCAGAAGAATTAAATAAGAATCTGACACTTCAGCGGACGCTTTACCTGCAACAATCACAAAGTGATTTCAAGTGAAGCTGCTTTTATGGGAGACACAAATGCAACTTGCCCCACTTTCCCTGTTGCCAAGTAATGTTAAACCAAGTCGCACTACGGTGTTCCCAAACACGCACTTTGCTGATAAACTGAGCACTGAGTTTGCACGGCGCTTTGGTGACTTTGAAGAACAAAAAGTCCGTCTACATGCGGCTCGAACCTTGTGCATGTTTGGTAGCACATATCTGTGTGAGAAGCTCTTCTCAGTGATAAAGACTAACAAAACAGCACACAGGAGTCGCCTCACTGATGAGCACCTGCAATCCATCCTGAGAATCTCCACAACACAGAACCTCACACCAAACAGAAACGAACCTGTTGCCAAAAAGATGCCAGGCGTCCAGCTCTAAAATGACATATGAGCAAAGACAACTGAATGATTTGATTTGTTATTGCTGAAAGGAACACATTTTATTTATATTTCCAGGTTTTGTTATGCAGCATGTTCATATTTGAATTTGTATAATTTTGACAGGATATATTTTTATGGAGAGCAAAAATCTTTTGGGATATTTAAAATCTAAGTTTATTTTTTATATAAAATTACATAAGAGTAAAGAAATTTGAATGTTTGTTCTTTTAACGTTTACTTTATTTCTAACTTGTATAATTTAGACAGGATATATTTTTATGGAGAGCAAAATATTATAAGTTGTTTTAGGTTTGAGTTGATTTATTCAGGAATAATATTCCTGTCTGTTTTTACCATTCCTACCAAAAATATTTCTGTTGACTAAATAAAAATTCCTTCTATTTAAAATTTAAATAGAACTTGAACAAATACGATAGTTCATAATATCCACGCAGACTTGCACGTAAGAGCGGTTATCCGTTTTAACAAGCAGCGATTGCACTGATAATGTAATAGCTGTGTGTGTATATATGTAGATATGTATGTATATGTATATATATGTTTATATATGAGTGTGTGTATGTGTATATATATATTGTGTGTATATAGAAAAAACGATAGTTTTTTCGTAGGCTCTGGTAATTCTAGTGTTAAAAAATTAACATATAGTTGGAAAAATGCTTCTTTTACATTTTGCTCATAAGAATTGCTTGGGCTGCCAATAATTGGGGTATGCGATTTTGTTAAAAATAATTATTTTTGGACGACAGTAGTTTTGTTTTTTCTATTTTTTATTTTATTATTATGAAAACCTGTTAAATGTAGGTAATACTTGGGGATGGAGTCCTAAATGAAGGGCCAGTACCAAGCTTCTTGAACCCAACAATGTCCATAACATAACTGGATGAGCATGGCAGATTGGGACAAAACACTCCAGGCAACAGGATGGTGCAAAGTGTTCAGTGCTTTATTAAAACAATCAAAATACTGTCCAAATAAATAGTACAATGTTTCCAATAAATAAATCTAATTAAAAGGGTAAAAATCCAAGTGATTAAAAACGAGGGTACAAACCAAAAAAGCAGTTGTTGGGTCAAGTGAGCCAATTTCAACTCCTTCCAAGTAGGGCTGGGCCATATTATAACTTTCATGGTAATACCGGTACAATGTTAGGCAATGATAAGAAAACGAAATATCGCAATAGAATAGGCAGTAAACGCGCGACGCGCAGTGCCTTTGTTTTCATAATCATATGGCGGTGCTAGCATGGCGACGGAGATTGAGAAGGGCGAAAGCGGATCGTTGAATGAAACGGATGAACCAGAATTGGTTTGTTAAAATGGTGCAACTTAAGTGGTGTGGAGCTAGTTTGGTTTTCGCCCGTCAGATACCCAACAAAGCACAATTTTTTGTTGAACATGCAAGCGGGGCGAAGGGAGGAAACACCACAAACCTATTTCACCATTTGAAGCAGAAGCACTTGTTGGAGTACAACAAAGTTGTTAAAGCACGTGAAGAGGCGTCCGCTTCAACTAGCGTGGTGGAGAGACCAAAGAAGCTGACTCAACCAAACAATCGGTGAGCTTTTAAATAGCTGCACGCCTTGTGACAAAAGTAGCAAACGCTGGCGGGAACTAACTAATGCAGTGACTCATTGTTTAGCCAGGGATATGATGCCCATTCAGAGCGTGGAAAGAGAAGGTTTCACAAAGATGCTTAAAAAGTTTGATCCACGCTACAAGCTGCCCACCAAGAAATACTTCTCTAAAGTCGCCTACTTGCCTTGCCTGCTATGCAGGAAGAGGTCCAGCACTGAGGTGTCAAATGCATTATCTTCGTTGGAGTTTTTTGCGTCCACCATGGACAGATAGTCAAGCCAAACATCAGACCCCTATATGAGCCTCACAATACACTACGTGGACAAAGACTGGAAGCTACAAAACAAGTGCCTTGAAACAGGTTTTTCCCCCCCCAAGTACCATACTGGGGAAAATATAGCCAAAGGCTTAAAAGAGTTCCTCAGCTAGTGGAATCTTCAGGAGGAAAACAAGTGTGTGTGACGCACCATAACGGGCTAACGCTAGAAGGCCGCAGACTCAACAACTGGACCAGACTTTCATGCTTCGGACATCGCCTGCACATTGCAATAGGTAAGTTAATTATAACGCAGTGTTCTCCTTAGCGTCGAGCGCCCGGCTAATTTAGTTCAGCGCCCGACTGTCCTCTCGCATGACATTGTGAGATGACAGCCAAAGATCTGCAGAGATGGCAAGGGACGAGCAGGCGGTTGGGTAAATACTGCTACAGCTAATAGTGGGTGTTGAGGCAAAGCAGAGTTCACAAGCAAAGACTATAGAGAGGTGGGGTTTCGAAAGCTGGCTGTACATGGTAACAATGGGGGTGTAGCAGCTTAATACAGTTACAAGGAGTAGGGAGAGGAGGGCGGGCGAGAGGGGGCTGTACATGCTAATAGTGGGAGCTAAGCGGCAGTTTACAAGCAAAGAGGATGTGGAGGTGGGCGGGCAAGAGGAGGTCTGATAAAATAAAAAAGTCTAGTGAAACGAGCCTGTCAGATATCAGAAAAAAGGCGTCAGGAAGTGATATCTCTGTTCTCAGTGTCAGCGCAGTCTGTAGTGCGGCTGAGCGTACGGCAGCTCTCTTTTTGTAAAGTACATAGCAAACCAATATATACACATACAGTTGTTTAAGCATTAGGTGTGTTCTGTGTGCAAAAATCCTTGTAGCACTGTTTAAATTGACCCCATCTGCAGTTCTTGTATTTGCTCATATTTGGACCTGCGTCCATATTGCAAAAAGTGTGCAGAACCCCTTGAATTGCACACTGTGTCCTGAGCAAAAGTTTTGTCACTGAATTGCTGAGAATTTTGTACGGAAGCGTATTAGGGCCACGGTGAAGAAAAAAAAAATACGGACAAAGTGAAGAAAAAAAACTATATGTCGAGAATAAAGTTGAGATGTTGTTACATAATTTATGACGGGGGTTTCAGAAAATCTAGTAAATTAAACATTCATTTTAAGATGAAGTTTAGTTTATGATATTCTACTTTAATGACAAACTACGAGAATAAAGTCAACATGTCGAATTTAATCTCGAGATAAACGGCGAGAATAATGTGGAAATGTCGAGAATGCATACCTGCCGTAGTGCAAGTGTGAATTGAATATCCAACAGACTCTCCCTTTCCCACTCAAAAGTCTTAATGTTGGTAAAAATGCACATTACAACTCTGAAAGAATAATGCAAGAGCTGCTGGATGTCATAGCATCAGAAATAAAATCTAACATACTGAAAAATATACACACAGAAAATTTTTTTAGTGTTCTGTGTGATGAAGCCACATATATCTCAGATGTAAAACAATTAATTATTTACGTTAAATATGTTTGCCAGGTCACTAAAGAGGTCAGAGTTAGTTTTGTATCAACCCGCAATATGATTAACTGCATAGCGGAGACTATAACCAACACACTGAGTGAGACTATGGACACTCTAGGCTTGAATTTTATGTTCTGTTTTATGTTGCAAAGCAACTCTTTTTAAGTTTTGTGGATATTATACATGGTTATGTTAAGGATATGTCAGCCCATTTTCACTGAAAAAGCCTTTTGGTTAAACTGTCAGCAAGGAATTTGCATTTGCACTGTTACATTTTTATATAGCTTTAATGCACATAAAAACAGATGTTTGTTTAAGTGAAAACAAATTGAAGGGTTTTTTTTTTTTTTTGCACTAATAAAGTTGTGGAGTTGTAAAGTATTTTGTTGCGCGTCAGTTATATCTTTATTGCAAATGTTCAAATATATATCGTGATAAATATTTTTGGCCATATTGCCCTGCCCTACTTCCAAGCCTCCCCAGCTCATCCATCACACACTCAGCTGCCCTAGACTTAATACTAGAATCCCTGGAGCCTACGAAAAAACTTGTAATCTTGGCCCACCTTAAATTCCTTCACACCTTTACATCACATTATGCTGGCAAAGAAAACATACTGACTTAATTAAAAGCATGAGTAGTTGTTACTTCAGTGAACTGCCTTTGGAAATGAAACTAACACACTACCCTGAACTAGATAAGATGATTATAACTGAATATATGATGATGATGATGATGGATATAGCTTTATCTTCATGCACATAACTTGCAATCTTTGAAACAAAAATAAAAATAAATGGCTTTGCTTTCCCCAAAATCTCACTAATGTGGATACATGGCTTTCCTTGTCTGGCAGTTCTGCCATTTCCAGAACATGCAAAGACTGGATAAGCACCTTGACCATGTGGGACTAAATCAGCAGCATAATCTATGCCAGCCTGTGTGAAGAGTAATAATTGACCTCTTTCGTTTACTTTCACATTGTGGTTCAAATTGACGTTAAAGGAGAAACCAATTAAAAATGTCCCTATTCATGACATGCCATCACTTTCCATTATAAGTTGCTCTTCCTTGAGTTTTGTATACAGTTAGGCCCATAAATATTTGGACAGAGACAACTTTTTTCTAATTTTGGTTCTGTACATTACCACAATGAATTTAAATGAAACAACTCGGATGCAGTTGAAGTTCAGACATTCAGCTTTGATTCAGTGGGTTGAACAAAAAGATTGCATAAAAATGTGAGGCAACTAAAGTATTTTTTTTACACAATCCCTTTATTTCAGGGGCTCAAAAGTAATTGGACAAATTAAATTACTGGAAATAAAATGTTCATTTCTAATACTTGGTTGAAAACCCTTTGCTGGCAATGACAGCCTGAAGTCTTGATCTCATGGGCATCACTAGATGCTGGGTTTCCTCCTTTTTCAATGCTCTGCCAGGCCTTTACTGCAGCGGCTTTCAGTTGCTCTTCGTTTGTGGGCCTTTCTGTCAGAAGCTTAGTCTTCAACAAGTGAAATGCATGCTCAATTGGGTTACGATCAGGTGACTGACTTGGAAAAATTTTCCACTTCTTTGCTTTAATAAACTCCTGGGTTGCTTTGGCTGTATGTTTTGGGTCATTGTCCATCTGTATCATGAAACGCCGCCCAATGAATTTGACTGCATTTATCTGGATTTGAGCAGAACCCTCCCTTCGCCTTGCTTCTGTCCTGTGTCACTTCATCAATAAACACTACTGTCCCAGTGCCACTGGCAGCCATGCATGCCCAAGCCATCACACTGCCTCCACCGTGTTTTACAGATGATGTGGTATTCTTTGGATAATGAGCTGTTCCACGCTTTCTCCATACTTTTTTCTTGCCATCATTCTGGTAGAGGTTGATCTTGGTTTCATCTATCCAAAGAATGTTTTTCCAGAACGGTGCTGGTTTTTTTTAGATGTTCTTTAGCAAAGTCCAATCTAGCCTTTCTATTCTTGAGGCTTATGAGTGGCTTGCACCTTGCAGTGCACCCTCTGTATTTACTTTCATGCAGTCTTCTCTTTATGGTAGACTTGGATATCGATATGCCTACCCCTGGAAAGTGTTGTTCACTTGGTTGACTGTTGTGAAGGAGTTTCTCTTCACCATGGAAATGATTCTGTGATCATCCACCACTGTTGTCTTCCGTGGACATCCAGGTCTTTTTGCATTGCTGAGTTCACCAGTGCTTGCGTTCTTTCTCAGGATGTAGCAAACTGTAGATTTTGCCACTTGTAATATTGTAACAATTTCTCGGATGGGTTTTTTCTGTTTTTGCAGCTTAAGGATGGCTTTTTTCATCTGCTTGGAGAGCTCATTTGACTGCATGTTGTCTTTTCACAGCAAAATCTTCCACATGCAAGCACCACACCTCAAATCAACTCCAGGCCTTTTATCTACTTCATTGATAATGACATAACGACGGACTTGCCCACTCCTGCCCATGAAATAGACTTTAAGTCAATTGTCCTATTACTTTTGAGCCCCTGAAATAAAGGGATTGTGTTAAAAAAATGCTTTAGTTGCCTTACACTTTTATGCAATCTTTTTGTTCAACCCACTGAATTAAAGCTGAAAGTCTACACTTCAACTGCATCTGAGTTGTTTCATTTAAAATTCATTGTGGTAATGTACAGAACCAAAATTACAAAAAAGTTGTCTCTGTCCAAATATTTATGGACCTAACTGTATGTAAATACTGGACCATCCAGTCTCAATATATTTGTAAAAATTGTTCCCATATCTTATCCACATTTTTGCTTCCTACTGTTTTTTTTTGTTTGTTTAACCTATATGTTCTATGAAACCAGAAATTCAAACACAAAATAATGGAACTATTTCTGGAAAAAGTCAGAGGTTTCTAAGGTGGGCACCAAATGCTCCGTTTGTGTACTTTGTGTTTTAGGGTTTATTTTGGTTTAAATTTTACTAGCATACTAGTTACTCCTTAGACCTTTTTTATTTTTGGGGGTTTAGGACAAAAAAAAAAAGAATGAAAGCAAGCTAAATATATAAGATACTCATTTTAGATATTACAGTTTTTTGTTTAAAACTAGTTTTAATCCCTATGCATTCCCTTTCAGATTTCTGTTTTTGGTGCATTTGCAGCACAGGGTGGCTAATGGAAAAACGTCTTTTCAATTTTGTATTGTGTCTGAATCAAACTATTTTAATTTTACGAGAAATGCAGTGTTTTTTTCATTACTGGTTATTTAAGACACATTGAGATCACTGAGTATTAGATCTGGCAAATTTTCTGAGTATCCACTATGTCTTTTCATCTATCATTGTAAATTGTGTAATGCACTTAAGCAAGCAGACTTCTATTCTTTGACCTACTTAGTGTTCTAATGTTTAATGCTGCACAACTGTTTTGTCATAGTGGCTGTTGAAACTTTGTGCCCACTAAGGCAAAAAAAAATCTACAGTTAAAGTGCATTTACATATGATAAACACGTTTAAGAAGTTGGTGCTAGTGTATCAAGAAGATGTATAAACTTCTTGTATTTGTAAAATGTTTCTGGTAGATAGAAATTTACATATGTTCTTATACTTCAATTATCTTTTATTTAGGATGAAGAGCAAGATCCACTGCTTAACAGTTTTAGCCATCTGAAGGAAGTGCTCAACAACATTAAAGGTAAGACATTTATAATTTTGCATATGCAATTTTTATGAAACTTTGGTTTCTAAATGTGTGTTCTAATGCCAAAAGATGCCTATGATGATTTAGAGACCATTCCAATATTTGCAGAATTAAATGTATATTTTCCAGTTCATAATGCAAATTATGTGATATCATCTGCTGTTAAATTCTACTCTGTATTTCTAAAATGTTTATTTTTATACTGTATTGAGGATTTGTTCTGTGTATTGTACTGTATTGTATTGATCCCCTTCTTTTTGACACCCACTGCACTCCCAACCTACCTGGAAAGGGGTCTCTCTTTGAACTGCCTTTCCCAAGGTTTCTTCCATTTTTTCCCTACAAGGGTTTTTTTGGGAGTTTTTTTTGTCTTCTTAGAGAATCAAGTCTGGGGTCTGTCAAGAGGCAGGGCCTGTTAAAGCCCATTGCGGCACTTCTTGTGTGATTTTGGGCTATACAAAAAATAAATTGTATTGTATAACAGGGATTGTCTTCCTAAATAAAATTTCTCTGATTTTACTAATAGGCAATGCAATTAAATCATTCAGGCAATTATTCCTTTACATACCAAGCTCTTTTGTACCATGCAAAGCAATTAAGGCTTAAAGAAAGTATAATACAGTGACTAAGTAGCATTGGAAATGAGAGTAAATTTGACTGTTGCTTATTATTTTATTTTAGATATCACTTTGGGTCATTTCCTTTTCTGTCAGAAGTTT
This sequence comes from Polypterus senegalus, assembly GCF_016835505.1. NCBI lineage: Eukaryota > Metazoa > Chordata > Cladistia > Polypteriformes > Polypteridae > Polypterus > Polypterus senegalus. Next base: position 88,772,350 of record NC_053154.1, read on the forward strand.
CTTCTCCCAATAAAAGTGGTTTCTTATTTTGTATCAAAATGAGGTCATCGCCAGCATTTCATTTATTGATCTTAAGTGGTACAGTATGTAAAAGGAAAATCCGTTTTGTTACAAATGTAAAGACTTTTGCACTTCAATACTGAAATGACAAGATGAATCTCTTTATTGTAACTCATGCTATATGTGGAGACAGGTTATCAATACATTTTTAAATAGAAGTAGACAAAAGCTTTAAGGACCATGTATGAAAAGATTTTTTTTATAACTGGTAGTTTCATCATACTATAAGTTGAGCATGAAAGTTTCACAATTGCATGACTACATAGGTGAAAATATTTCTAATAAGAAGATGGTCAGGTTTCATTAATTATGAATGCACTGCATAGGGAAAAAAGATTGCCTGGTAAGTCGTGAATTGCTAAAATAATTTGGAAATATAGGGTCAATATTAAGGAAAGGAATTCTAAGCTAAAGTACATAAATTAATACATTTTTTTATTAATTTAATGGTAATCATTCGATACAAATCAATCAATTTTTACAAAAAGTAGGATTGAGAGAATGTCGACCCCCACCCCTGAAAGAGAGAGAGAGCATGGCCAACGGAGGAAAACTTAAGGCTTGTAAACATACCTAAATTGATAAGTTTGATAAGCCAATAGAGATGAATGGAGAAGAAACAGAAATACAGAAATAATTTCTTCCTCTGTGCTTTAAGAGCTTATTCTAAAATATTACTGATTAGATCCTGCCATGTTTTGAAAAAAATCTGTACAGATCCTCTAACTGAGTATTTGATTTTTGCCAATTTCAAATAGTATAAAACATCGATTTCCCACTGACTTAAAAGAGGAGAGTTAGGATTCTTCAATTTTAGCGAAATAAGTCTGCGTGCCAAAAGTGTAGTGAATGCAATCACAGTTTGTTTGTCCTTCTCCACTTTAAACCCAACTGGAAGAACACCAAACACAGCTGTTAATGGGTTAGGAGGGATTGTGAGACCAAGGCTGTCTGAAAGGTAATTAAAAATTTTATTCCAGAATGATGTTAATTTGGTGCAGGACCAAAACATGTAACCCAGTGAGGCTGGGACTTGATTGCAGCGTTTGCAGGTTGGATCTTCCTGGAAACATTTTGGAGAGTTTTAGGTGAGACAGATGTGCTCGATATATAATTTTTAGTTGAATAATTGTATGCTTTGTGCATATGAAGCTCGAGTGAATTCTCTGCATTGCTATTTTCCACTCCTTTTCTGATATATTAATTGAGAGATCTTTTTCCCAGTGTCCTCTTGGATCTTTGAAAGGGAGGGACTGTAAAATAATTTTATATATTGCAGAGATGGTGTCTGAGTCATTGAAATTGAGCAATATTTTTTCCATCATGGATGAGGGTGCAAGATGAGGAAAATGGAAGGTTCTGTTTAACAAAGTTCCTAATTTGAAGATAGTGAAAGAAATGTGTAGCTGGAATGTTAAATTTGGAATGTAATTGTTCATAGGATGCAAAGACGTTGTCTATATAAAGATCTCTAAGCAAGTTAATCCCAAATTTTTCCAGATATTAAAACTGCATATGTTTGAAGGTTGAAAGAGGTGGTTCTCTTGCAGAGGTGCCACAGATAAAAGCTTCTCCATCTTAAAATGCTTTCTACATTGGTTCCATATTCTGAGTGAGTGAAGCACAATTGGGTTATTAGTATATTGCGATAACTTGCATTTATTGGGGCACAGAGCAGGGAATATAAAGAAGTACTGCAGGATTTTACTTCTATTGTGGACCAGCCTGTGTATGTTTTCTATTTGTGTCCAGGTCTTTATAGCTTGTATGTTTGCTGCCCAGTAATAAAACTGGAAGTTAGGTAGAGCCATGCCACCTTCCGCCTTTTGTCTTTGTAGGGTCCTCTTTGGATACGTGGATGTTTTGAGTTCCAAATAAATGAGGTTATTGTTGAATCTAATTGCTTAAAAATGATTTATTGATGTATATTGGAATGTTTTGAAATAAAAAGGAGCTTAGGAAGAATATTCATCTTAACAGTGTTAATTCTTCCAGCTAGAGTGAGATGAAGGGTTGACCATCTATGCAAGTCTTGCTTAATTTTTTCCATGCAGACGCAAATTTTGTTGATAAAGAGCTTTATGTTTACTTGTGATGTTTACCCTAGGTATTTAAACTGTTCTGCAATGATAAAAGGTAGGGTGTCTAATCTAATATTATATGCTTGAGAATTCACTGGAAAGAGTACACTTTTATTCAGATTAATTCTGAGACCAGAGATCTTTTGAAATTCTGTGAGTGCTGTTAAGACTGCAGGCACAGAATTTTGTGGGTCTGATATATACAGTACCATATCATCTGCATATAGAGAAATTTTCTGTTCCAGTCCTTCTCTGATAATCCCCTTTATCTGATCAGCATTTCGACAGTGTATTGCCAGTGGTTCAATGGCATTGCAAACAGCTGCGTGACAAGGGCATCCTTGTCTGGTACCACGCTCTAGTTTAAAGTAGTCTGAACAAATGTTGTTGATACAAACTGAAGCTTCTGGATTGGTATACAGTAGTTTGATCCATGCACAAATGTTGGGCCAAACCCAAATTTCTCCAATGTAGTAAAAAGGTATTTTCATTCAATTATGTCAAATAATTTTTCTGCATCCAATGATTATAATATTTCTGGGGTGTTTGACTTAGTTGGTGAGTATATTACATTAAACAGGCGTGAAGATTTGAAGATAAGTGCGCCCTTGATAAATCCAGTTTGATCTTGTGATATTACGAAGGGAGCACTTTCTCCATCCTTCTAGCTATGATTTTTGAGAGTATTTTAACGTCATTATTCAAAAGTGAAATTGGTCTGTATGATGCACATTGTAATAAGTCCTTATTTTGTTTAGGGAAAACGGTGATTAATGCTTGGCAAAAGTGTGAGGAAGAGTTTGATTGTCTCTGGCTTCTGTAAATGTTGCTAATAGGAGGGGAGCTAGCTGAGCGGAGAATTTCTTATAAAATTCTGCAGGGTAGCCATCAGGGCCTGCTGCTTTCCACCTTGAAGTGACTTTATAGCATCTAGTAATTCTGATAACGCCAGAGGTTTATCAGTTCCTCCGCACTAAAAGTATCTATTTGTGGTATCTGTAATGTATCCAGAAATGCATTAGATTGTGTGTTGTCTTCTTTAAACTCAGTAGAATATAAGGATTTATAGTAGTCTCTAAATGTGTGCATTATATTTTTGTGGTCATGATTTTGTCTCCATTCGTGTTGGTGATTACTGGGATTGCTATGGACTTCTTGCTTGTGAATTTGTTGAGCTAAAAGCTTATTAGCTTTCTCTCCGTGTTCATAGTAATGATGTCTGGATTTATAAATTAGTTGTTCAGTTTCTTTAGTTGTCAAGAGGTTTAGTTCTGAATGCAGAGCCTGCCTTTTCCTATGTAGAGCCTCACTTGGAAGCCTGGCATGTTCTTCATCTATTCTAGTAATTTGCTTTTTAGCTCTGCTACTTTCTTGGTTTCTAATTTATTTCTGTGGGAAAGATATGAGATAATCTGTCCTCTTAAGAAGGCCTTAAGAGTTTCCCAGAGTATTCCTGCAGAAATCTCTGAGGATGTATTTGTCTCTAGGAAGAAACTGATTTGTTTGGATATAAATTCTGTACAATTCTCGTCTGCTAATAGAAGCGGGTTGAGATGCCATCTGTGGTGAGTGTGTGGGGCATAGTAACTTTAGCTCCAAGATCAGAGGTGCATGGTCAAAATAACAATAGCATCATCATAGTATTTGCAAGATTTAATCATAGGCAAGAAATTATTATCTATAAAGAAATAATCAATTCTTGAGTAGCAATGATGTACTGGTGAGTAGAAAGAATATGTTCTTGAGTTTGGGTTTAAAAACCTCCAGGGTCTGATAAGTTGTGATCAGTTATAAACTTTGTAATTATCTTTGCAGTGTTAGATGTCGTCCCCCCTGTGATAGAAGTCCTATCTAAGAGTGGATTTAAAACACAATTAAAGTCCCCAGCCATTATAATTTTATGAGTGTTCACATTGGGAATGGATGCAAATAAATTTTGTATAAATTCCTTATCATCAACATTAGGTGCATAAGCATTTATCAAAATCATTTTACAGTTAGATAAGTCTCCCATGACCATCACATATCTCCCTTCAGGATCCAATACTACATCTGATGCTACAAATGAGACTGTTCTATGTATGAGAATTCCCACACCTCTAGTTTTCTTTGTAAAGCTAGAATGGAACATTTGGCCAGTCCAGTCCTTTTGCAGCCGGAACTGATCCTTGCTTAGTAAGTGGGTCTCCTGTAAAAATACTATTTTAGCGTTTAAACCTGTTAGGTGAGAGAGTACTTTCTTTCTCTTTAATTCATGATTCAGGCCTTTAACATTCCAGCTCACAAAGTTAACTGTCCCATCATGGAGACATTGATTCTGAATTTTTGATGTCATTTTATAGTCTTAACTGAAAGTGAGACAGTTTTAACCTTAATTTCCTATTTCCCCAAGAGTTATTGCCATGCAGCCTATTGTTATGTTGGTAGTTATAATTATAGATATTAAAAGGATAGATTAGATATAGATATAGCCTGCTCTCTTTCTCTCCCCCCCTTAACCCTCCCATTTTGCCTCCCCACGTGAGGCTGGACCGCACTTTACGCAGTCCTAGTCCTCTGACATACCCAGAGACAGAACATGTCCAAAGCAAAACAAGCCCCCATGCAGGGGTGTTTTAAGAATAAAAAATAGATATCTCTATTGCCAATATAGTCTAAATGCTATATGCCTAAAATTTAATCATTAACAAACTGTGAACTTAAAATATACAGTGGTGTGAAAAACTATTTGCCCCCTTCCTGATTTCTTATTCTTTTACATGTTTGTCACACAAAATGTTTCTGATCATCAAACACATTTAACCATTAGTCAAATATAACACAAGTAAACACAAAATGCAGTTTTTAAATGATGGTTTTTATTATTTAGGGAGAAAAAAAAATCCAAACCTACATTGGCCCTGTGTGAAAAAGTAATTGCCCCCTGAACCTAATAACTGGTTGAGCCACCCTTAACAGCAATAACTGCAATCAAGCGTTTGCGATAACTTGCAATGAGTCTTTTACAGTGCTCTGGAGGAATTTTGGCCCACTCATGTTTGCAGAATTGTTGTAATTCAGCTTTATTTGAGGGTTTTCTAGCATGAACCGCCTTTTTAAGGTCATGCCATAGCATCTCAATTGGATTCAGGTCAGGACTTTGACTAGGCCACTCCAAAGTCTTCATTTTGTTTTTCTTCAGCCATTCAGAGGTGGATTTGCTGGTGTGTTTTGGGTCATTGTCCTGTTGCAGCACCCAAGATCGCTTCAGCTTGAGTTGTGAACAGATGGCGGACATTCTCCTTCAGGATTTTTTGGTAGACAGTAGAATTCATGGTTCCATCTATCACAGCAAGCCTTCCAGGTCCTGAAGCAGCAAAACAACCCCAGATCATCACACTACCACCACCATATTTTACTGTTGGTATGATGTTCTTTTTCTGAAATGCTGTGTTCCTTTTACGCCAGATGTAACAGGACATTTGCCTTCCAAAAAGTTCAACTTTTATCTCATCAGTCCACAAGGTATTTTCCCAAACGTCTTGGCAATCATTGAGATGTTTCTTAGCAAAATTGAGACGAGCCCTAATGTTCTTTTTGCTTAACAGTGGTTTGCATCTTGGAAATCTGCCTTGCAGGCCGTTTTTGCCCAGTCTCTTTCTTATGGTGGAGTCGTGAACACTGAACTTAATTGAGGTGGCTATGGAAATTGAACTCAGGTGTGATACACCACAGTTAGGTTATTTTTTAACAAAGGGCCAATTACTTTTTCACACAGGGCCATGTAGGTTTGGATTTTGTTTCTCCCTAAATAATTAAAACCATCATTTAAAAACTGCATTTTGTGTTTACTTGTGCTATATTTGACTAATGGTTAAATGTGTTTGATGATCAGAAACATTTTGTGTGACAAACATGCAAAAGAATAAGAAATCAGGAAGGGGGCAAATAGTTTTTCACACCACTGTATCTAATCTTCAGCCATCTTAATGTATTAAGATAATAAACCCGGGGAATGGTTTTAGAAAGTGGTCCAGAATAAGCATAGTAAGTCTTAATGCAATAATAACAATAACAATAAACCAAGGGTATGATGTTAAACAGTCTCCTTTAGGGTAGAGAAAAAATAAATAAATAAGATAAAAAAAAAAATGTAAAAAAAACTGTAATTAAAACATAGACAGCGTCCGAGTAATAAAGAGGATATATAATTATAAAAACTCCATATCTTAACAAATAGATCAGACAGTGGGTTATTTATCCTTGCCGTGTCATGATAGGCTACAACTCACTATTGTGTTTCAGAATAGTGTTGGGATCAACTTTCTTAATTCCTTTTCTGCTTCTTCCTTGCTGGCGAAGACATTGAATTGACCTTGCAGTTCCACTTTCAGTTTGGCCAGGATGCAAGAGGCTGTATTAGATATTGGCTTGCCGTAGCCACTGTTTAATGTTTTAGAAGGCTGCACGTTTAGTAGCTGTTGCTGGAGAGTAATTAGGGAAGATATGAATGTAGTTATTTTCATATATAATCTCTTGCTTGTGTCTGAGGAGTGCCATCACCTCTAGCTTAAATAATAATCTCTCGAAGAGAATAATAAAAGATCTAGGTCTAACGATATTTGATCCGCTTACACGATAAGCTGCTGCTATTTCAGAATCTGCTTTAAAGTCCTCTCCAATTATTTTAGAAAATAGTTCAACTGCGAATTTCACTGGGTTTGGACTTTCTCGCTTTTCCGGTAGACCTTCGATTCTAATATTATTCCTTCTGCTTCCATCTTCCAAAGCAGCAAGTCTGTCTCCAAGTTTTTTGCATTCTGAGTTGGCAGTTGTTGCTTTTTCTTCAGCACTGGCAGCTAGATTTTCGGCTGTTTCAATTTGAGTCGTGAATGTCTCCTTGACATCCTGCAGTTGATCGGCAAGTGTGCTCAGTTTAGACGAGGCTTCCTTAATGTGCTCTTCAATTTTACACAGCATATCTTTAAAGACTGCCTCAAAGCGAATACATATGCGTTTCTCCAAGTCTTTATTATCCTGCTGCTGCACCAGTTGCAGCTTCTCATTTGCCTTTTCCCTTGCCTTTTCTTTATATCTTTCCTTATCTCTTGCTTGAGCTCAACGATCATCGCCTTCAGTTCAGACAGATCATTTCTGCTTTCATGCATCGTAGGTGAGGCGGTGGGCTCTATTGCAGCCAGTGTTCATGGCTCGCGTGGAGTACTTGAAAGCGCGGACTGCAAGGCCTTTTCCAGTTTCAGATGATGATCTCCAATTGGTGAGCTATCGTGACCTGCGTCACTAGCACTCATACATTTGCTCCCCGTTTTGCTGTTAGCCGGAGACAATGCAGTGGACCGTGGTCCCGAGGAGTCTGAGCTTTCGCCCATCTGATCCCGGTCAGTCTGTGAAAGGCCTTACCTTGAGCTTGAACTTGGACTTGCCGATCTGAGCTTGGATGTAGCTTTAGTTTTCGTTTCTTTCATTTCTTTCTGAACCCCTTTCTTGTTGGCCATGTTTATATATGCTTGCATATACTGTAGTAGTACCCTCAGGTTGGACAAGTACAGGATATCTCAGGATAATAAGAAGATAATATGAAAAATAACACTGCTGCTAGCGGAGCTCCGCTTTAGACGTCCATCTCTCGCAACGGACAAGACTAAAGTAAATTTAATCAGAAATATAACACTGTCTCCAGACTTGTAATAAACAGAGGACTTTTAATTAGAATTGAGGAATGCAGTTTCAGTTTATTTATTCTGGGGTGCACCTAATGCCAAAATTCTGCATCTATATCTGTTTTCTACATTGTCAATTTTCTCTGAAAATGTTTTTGTTTTATGGGTCTTTTGGTCTATGGGGATACAGTGTTGGTGTCTTGTAATTATGATCTGATGCTACATATTGAAGTTTTTCAATACTTATAGCATACTTTCTTGCAGTAAATTTATCTTGACTTTTGTTCTCTTTATCTTCTTATTATGAGCTTCTTTCTGAACCCATTTAATTTCATATTCAGCTATTCCATTGTTTCTCCTTAGACTCATTGCTTAAATGGATAGTGGAAGAACAATGCTAACATCTGTCCAGGTTAGTTGTTAATGCTAGTTTCTGCTGTTTGGCAATATTCTATTCACTGGTCTACAAAATATATTTTTGTTTGGTCTGGGAACTTCAGACCAACTTTTTATTAAGTTTTTTTTACACTTATTTGATTTATGAAATCATATTTAAGGTAGCACATTAGGGTTTTTGAGATATACTGTACATCATTTTTGTTTTGACACTTTTGAGTATCAATAAAATATATAAACACAATATCTAGAGTTTGAACTATGTCCCACCAAAATTGTTTTGATGTGTTTATTCTGAAAAAAAAAAACAGAAGACGCTACCAGGCACATTAAAACATCCATCCATCCATTATCCAACCTGCTATATCCTAACTACAGGGTCACGGGGTGTCTGATGGAGCCAATTCCAGCCAACACAGGGCACAATATTCTTATATTCTTGCATATATATGTATGTATGTGTATGTATGTATATATACATATATGTATGTGTATGTATATATGTATGTGTATGTATATATGTATGTATGTATGTGTATATATGTATATATGTGTATATATATATATATATATATATATATATGTGTATGTATGTATGTATATATACATACATAATATATAAACTAAATGTCCCATAGGTAATCTATTGGATTTAGGTCGGCTGAGCGTGGGGGCCAGTCAGTGCTATCAATTCCTTCATCCTTCGGGAACTGCCCGCATATTCTTGCCCTATGAGGCCGGGCATTATCGTGCAGCAGGAGGAACCCAGGATGCACTGCACCAGCATAGAGTCTGACAGTGGGTCCAACAATTTCATCCCGATACCTAATGGCAGTCAAGGTGCCGTTGACTACCCTGTAGAGGTTTGTGCGTCCCTCCATGGATATGCCTCCCCAGACCATCACTGAACCACCACCAAACCGGTCATGCTGAGCCATGTTACAGACAGCATAACGTTCTCCATGGCTTCTCCAGACCCTTTCATGTCTATCACGTGTACTCAGGGTGAACCTACTGTCATCTGTGAAAAGCACAGGGTGCCAGTGGTGGACCTTGCAATTCAAGTATTCTAAAACTGATTTAGTCGTGAACCAAAGCAATTTCCACTATAGTATTGTATGTAAATACAATTAATCCACTCCAGACCGTACGAACTGCATGTAAATATATATTTTTTTAGTTTTTAAGCACAAATATAGTTAATTATACCATAGAATGCACAGCGTGATAGTAAAGTAAATGTAAAAACATTGAATAACACTGAGAAAACCTTGAACAACAAAGAAAACTAACACTGCAATAATTTGCGCTATAGTACTAGGATCCGCTTGCTAAAAACACTTTTTTTTTAATGAGTTTTAAGCATTTAAGCATTAACATTTGAATAATCTGTAATTTAATAAACCACCAAGAAAAGTATCATTGTCACAATGCACACTATGAACCGATCGCTGTAAACAGAACTGAAAACAAAAACAAGTCTTTTCTACCTTATGCGTCCAGCCTTCCCTCTCTTGCTTGCTTGCTCGCTCGCTCTCTCTCTCTCTTTCGTGTGTCCTTGTGTTTCTTTCAGGAGCCTGGAGTGCCTGTTTGTGTGCCTCTGTCTAGCGGGCCTGTGTGTGTGTGCGCCTCTGTCTAGCGCGCCTCTGTGTGTGTCTCTCTCGCGCGCCTCTGTGTGTGTGTGTCTTGTGCGCGCTCCTGTGTGTGTGTGTGTCGCACTCTCTCTCTCTTGCTCGCTGCACAGGAAATGCACAGGGAGAGACTGAACATGTACAAACCTAAAGGGAAACTGGCTTGTTCGTATACCGAGTGTGTGGTTGTGAACCGAGGCAAAAGTTTGGCAAACTTTTTGGTCGTGTACCAAGACGTTCGTGAACTGAGGTTCCACTGTATTGATGTTCCATCCTGGAGAAGTTGGACTACCTGTGTAACCTCTGTAGGGTTCAGGTACCGCCTCATGTTTCTGTTAGTGATACTGACCGTAGCCACATGCAAAATTATTGAAAATCAGTCAGAGAAGTTGAGGAGGGAAAAATGTCAGTTGCCTTCACCTGTTAAACCATTCCTGTTTTGGGGTCATCTCATTGTTGTCCCTCTGTTGCACCTGTTATTAATTTCATTAACACCAAAGCAGCTGAAACTGATTAGCAACCCCCCTATGCTACTTAACTGACCAGATCAATATCCCAGAATTTCCATTAACTTGATGCTATACTCTGATTAAAAAGTGTTCCTTTAATTTTTTTGAGCAGTATATATCTGACAAACAAGTTTATGAACTTACCACTGTGTGCTTATGTTGGCAGCACTGTACAATCACCCTGGTAATGTTTCAAAACCTTGTTATATCAGTGTCTCACAGCTGTGTTCGTGTTGACGTGTGGCAATGTCTTTCTTAGTGGTGTTCATTATTGTTGTTGCGTTTTCTTGTGTGACCTTGTGAAAATGTTGGAGCTTGCAGTAGAGTAACAAACAAACATTAAGTTTCTTGTTAAATTTGGCAAGAGTGGAAGTGAAATCAGGGACATGTTATTCCAAGTTTATGGGGATAATCCATAAAGAAAACGGTAGTGTACAAATTGATTTTCATAGGGGAGAGAAAGTGTCAGTGATGGCCAGTAACAAGCAGAACTGACGAAAACACTGCAAAACATTTGTTGGGTTGTGTGTAAGCATCGTCAGCGGACTGCAAGAACAGTTTTTTGCTGAGTGTGTAAAGAGTTTGGGTGGAGAATTATCACCAAATCTCACATGTTCGAGTCCCAGAAAAGAGTTGCTTGTTGTTCTTGGTTAAGGGGCGACCAATTTCCCCAGGTTGAACAGATTAAGTAATTTAAAGTCTTACTCATGGGTGAGGGTAGTGTCAAAATTTTCATTGAATTTCTCTCACCCCATTCCAGGTTTAAAGTAAGATAGATGTATTGTAGTTGAGGTAGGAAGTTATAGATTGCATTAGGAAAACTGTCTAAGACAGAGACTACTGTCTCTGTCATGAAAGTGAATTAGTGGTGTTTTTTTTTACTTTCCAACATAAAATTTCTCTTTTTTTCTAGTTTACTTGTGAAGATCTGAAGCTTGTTAACATTTTAATGGATTGAAAATTGTATTGCAGCCACTAATAAATTGAACACCACTTTTCATATACTGAAATATATTTAGATTTTTATATTTTCTTAATGCCTTAGGTTTTGTGAGCTTTGAGTTCAATATCTCTTCACACTGTGCTACAAAAAGTTAAGATCACTTAATTTGATTCTTCCTTTAAATTACAAACAATTCTATTTGTGCTGTCTTCAGAATTGAATATTGTCAAGAACTTGAATTTAGCATTGCTATGAATCTGAAAGCTATTTTCAAGTGAACTACTATACTGAAAATTTCAGTCTCAATGAAGATCAATTTTTCAGGTTACACAATGCATTGCCTTCCACTTTTGTCTTTAAATCATCTAAACAAGCTTAATTACACCACAATGTTGGCAGGCTAGTATTTATTTATTTATTTTTCCACTTGTCATCTTTGAAAATGTTATAATGATTCATATATCTGAGATCCAAAAAAGAAATATATTTTACAATAGTGTGAAACCCAACCCAATAATATTTAAGTAATGACACTTGTTTATCCTTTTCAAATTGTTTAATTCTGCCTTTTGTGGAATTGGGAAATGTACTCTGGCTGATCAGTCCTCATTTAAAGTATATCTTTATATTTTGCTCTTAATACTTTAAACATAAACTTCACTTAATATGTTGAAATTATATGCAGTTTTTTCTATTGCTTTTTTATAGACATAAAATTGTGGAAGCCTACAGTTTGTGGTTTTATGCTGTTTTTAGGTCCTTACAGAAGATGGATAATCTCAGTTTTGAATATGTACTGTATATCCTTAGTAACCTTAGAGCTCACTTCATTGCACAGGGTAAACTTGCTTGCTGTATCCAGTGTGCTGATCCAAATAAATGCAGGTTGCAAATATGAAGTTCCTTTTCTATAATCAGAAATGAGCATATTTAATCAGGTGTGGCAGAAACATCCATTGAGAAGTGATGGCCTTTGCATTTGTCAATATTATCTTTCCCCCTTTTCTTCAGTTGGGGTTTCACAAGTTTATTTATAATTTCCTAACTCCCTTTGAAAGCAGTAGTGCAGTTTGTTCATTATTTAACTAAAACTTTCTAATGAACTGAGAGAGGTAATGTAAATGTTAAGCAGTTTTGTGAATGTATTCCCCAATGCCTCAACGTGCTTTGACAGCGTCTTAACTCTAACATGGCCACATTTGAAATTCACTGAGTAAAGGTTGAAAATCTTTGGCAAACATCTTTTGTGTGCCTTTTTAAAGAGGTTAATATTTGTCATGAATCTGCAATTTTTTTCAACATTTGTTTATTGATTTGCTTACTTTATGTTATTTTGTCTAATTGTTAGTACATATTTTCAAAGACATTTGTAAAAAAACAAAATTAAAATATTTATTACCACATGATGAAACTTTTACATTCTTCCAGCAGCCACTTTTTGTTTGTGTGTGTATATATAGATATAGATATAGATATAGATATAGATATAGATATAGATATATATAGAGATATAGATATAGATATATATAGAGATATAGATATATATATAGATATATAGATATATAGATATATATATACACACATATATACACACACAAACGTGTGTGTGTATATAGATATAGATGTATAGATATATATAGACACACATATATACACACACAAACGTGTGTGTGTATATATATATATATATATATATATATATATATATATATATATATATATAGCATGTTTCCCAATTAAATTGGACTTGTTAAGTTCATTGGAGTGTATAGGAACTTTGCAGATAAGGTCAGTGACTTCCTGATTTAACTGGAATGCAAATGTGAGGAGACAAACAATTTCCTTAGCCAACCATCATAATGGCAAAGAAAAGATAACACTTCATTCAAATGAGGGTGAAGTGTTTTGACCTTCATAACTCAGGGAATGATTGTAAAAAAAAAAAAAATAGGTAATCGCCTAAAAATGGCCATTTATACAGTTAGGACAATAATAAAAAAGTGGTCATCAACTGGAACATTGACAAATTTACCTGGAAGAGGACCCAAGTTTATTTTACCCAGACTTCTGTTTCCTGCAGAGGCATTAGCTCTCTTGGAAATGTGTTCTTTTAATATTGTGGCTTATTAAATAATTAAACAATATCATAATATACCAGAAAAGGCGATATCCCTCCCATAGTGATTACGGCGGTACAAGAATCAAATGAGACAAAATATCTTTTAGCTTACATTTACTGACGTTTACGCGGTTACAGACGGGGAGGCATATGGACAGACTTTTATCCAGGTGGGAAATCTGGATCAACACAGTCAGCCATTTTCTCCGTCCCTACGCTGGGAGGTTTTTCGACAACTCTTTGTGTCGATGCAGCCTCGAAGGGTCTGGCCACTGTCCAGACCTTTTATAATGTCTTGCTTCATTTGCTGCTCTTCTCTGTCTCCAAACAAGGGCTGAATTCCTCTTCCCCAAAATACAGACCTATCATAGTGCTTACATGCCGATTCTCATTCTCCCAATAAGGAAAGAAGATTTGTGCTGATAGAGGACAGAAATACCCTAACCTGTGTTTAAGCTGACTATACAAGCCTCCAGTTGTCTTAGGCTATCTAATCCAATGCTTGGCTAGCACTTCTAACTGCTGAGCCCCTGTGTGCCACAGTTAACATGCACATGTGAATAAAACTCATAACAGTATTGTCCAGATATAGTGACATAAAGAAACATGTAGTATAACAACTTCCAAACCCCACTCTCTGTCATTCTCTTCATTCATCAGCCTCTCAAAGTACTCTTTCCATCTGCTCAACACACCCTCTTTGTTTGTGAGAATATTTCCATCTTTATCACCCTAACCTGCTACACACCTTTCCCAGCTCGGTCCCTCTGTCTAGCCAATTGGTACAGGTCCTTTTCTCCATCCTTAGTGTCCCACCTCTTATACAACTCATCATACACCTTTTCTTTAGCTTTCACCATCTCTCTTCACTTTACGCCTTATCTCCTTGTACTCTTGTCTACTTTCTTCATGTCTCCGACTATCCCACTTCTTTGCCATCCTCTTCCTCTGTATACTCTCCTGTACTTCCCCATTCCACCACTATGTTTCCTTTTCCTACTTCCTCTGTCCAGATGTCACACCAAGTACCCTTCTTGCTTTCACCCTTACTACTTCTGCTGTAGTTGCCCAGCTGCCTGGTAACTCTTCACTGCCACCCAGTGCCTTTCTTACGTACTCCCTAAACTCACCCTTGCAGTCTTCCTTTTTCAACTTTAACCCATTGATTCTTGGCTCTGCCCTCACTCTCCTCCTCTTCTTGATCTCCAACTTTTTCCTAGAGACCACCATCCTATGCTGCCTAACTACACTTTCCCCTGCCACCTCTTTGCAGTCTTTAATCTCCTTCAGATTGAATCTTCACCCTATGTTCCTCTCTCTTCTTAAAATACGTATTGACTACACCTTTTCGCAAAATCCACTATCATCTGACTGTCTTCATTCCACTCCTTGACACCATATCTACCAATCACCTCCTCGTCTCCTCTATTCCCTTTGCCAACATGTCCATTGAAATCCGCTCCAATCACCACTTTCTGTCCCTTGGGTATACTGTCCATCACTTCATCCAACTCACTCCAGAAATCTTCTTTCTCATTCATCTCACACCTAACTTGCGTTCATATGCACTAACAACATTCATCATCACATCTCCAATTTCCAGCTTAATAATCGTTACTCTTTCTGACACTCTTTTCAACTCCAAAACCCTAACCCCTGCCCCATTTTTCCTCTCATCCACACCATGATAGAACATCCGGTATGGAAATTTGTATTGTTGTCTGCATATTAATCTGGCAAAATTTTACACGAGATACCCTTTCTGACGTAATACTCCCCATTTAGATAGATAGATACTTTATTTATCCGGGTTTTATATAATTTTATACACACTGGAAGGTAACTTAAATCAAGTTATTTTATTTTCATATCTAAAGTTTTTGTGCAGGTGTTTTTATTATTTTAAAGCCACCATCAAATTATATTTTTAACTCCAAAAATGCACAGAGATATTTAATCTGAAACTGGCTAAAATCAAAATCTATCCTTGAGTTTTTATCACTACAACATCTTTTGTACAAACACAGTAGCACAAACAATGACATTCAGTGTATTGTTTTCAAAAACATATTAATATAATATTAGCACATTAGGATATATTAAGAAGCTTGGTAAAGCCATACATAAAGTGCATAGAAAATGTTCAAATTTCACACACTCATTGACTTGGTCCCTAAAGGTATGAGGTAGGATTAATAAATTTTGAAATAAACTGCATTTCCGTATGCAATGCCATTTGATTGATTTTACATAAAAATGTAAACTGCTTGTTGTATATGTTCTGTAACTTCCCCTACACTTGTAGCTCCAGATTTATTGGGACTTGCTAAATACACCATATCATGTGAAAACTCATGTGTCATACTTCAGTTTTGCCTCTCATATGTAAAATAGTAATAGATCTTTTTTATGTAAGTACTACTATTACCATAACTGCAACATTTCATACTATTAATGAATGTAAATTGCCTTTAAAGCTATACTGCATTCATAATAATAAAAGGGATATGAAATGATCACAGCTAATGTGTCTTTTTTGTTGTTTTAAATGAAGTACAAAAAGAGAAAAACAACTCTTTCTCAAATTTTACTGTGTTCAAATAAATGACTATATTATGAACATATGGAATTAGTATATGTCTGTGTCAATGTGCATTTGCAAAGGAAAAAGGTTAAAGGTTATTTCAACATTGAAAAAGGAAAGGTTAAAGGCACAATGTTTCAGTTGTATAGGCTTTTCACCTTCAGTATAGGGTTTTCATAATACAGGAAAAAAAGCTGAAGATTATTTCTGTGATGAAAAGGAAAGAAGGTGAAAGGCACAATTTTTGCTATATTCTGTAGCCTTCATATAGGTTTGCCGTAATGAAAGCTATACTGCCAAACATTGTGCCTTTGACCTTCTTTCTTTTTCAGTGTGAAAGTAACATTTAGCTTTTTTTCTATATTATGAACATGCTTTACTGAAGGCGGATTTTGTATATATTAATGATGAGCGAGCATGCTCGGCCGAACATATGTTCGGCTCGAGCATGGCGCTACTCAAACGAGCACCACATGTGCTCGTGCGCCATGCTCGAGTCTCTGCCCCACACGTTTCGCCGGTTGGAGACAGCCAATCAAGGGACAGGTAAGTACTGCCCTCACTGTAATGCCAGTAGCCATGTCAGGTGCTGGCATTACAGTGATTGGCTTGCAGGAACACATCATCGGGTGCTAAACAGCATACACTCTCCTATAATGCATACACTCTCATATAATGTTTTAGAGCGTCAGCTCACCTGCAGGCACTCCCATATCATGTTTTAGAGCAGTGAAAGGCAACCTTTTTGGAGTTGCGGCTCACTAAGTCCAAAAATTTTCTTTTGCGGCGCACCTGAGGGACTGCCCATAAATAAAGTCGTGACGACACAATCTATGGACAATCGCCAAAAAAACATACATTTTATAATAAAAGACATTTTATTAATAAAGGAATCAAAGGATAAATCTTAAATTTAATTAATGTGAACGTTGACATTGTTTTTCAGCACATATGAGATTGATGCGAGGATCAATTTTCGAAAGACAGATGCGCATTTCCTTGTCGATCATTTGAAGTCTCTCACGTTTCTTAGACTTCATTTCCGTAAGTGTTCCATTATCTGTTTTTCCAACATAATTTTTTTTTTTAAAACACCTTTTTAATAAACCAAAAGTTCAAAAACACTAGCAATTTTAAATAAACAAAAGTTTTTCGCGGCGCCCCTAGAAAATTCAACGGCGCACCGGTTGCCTGACAATGTTTTAGATCGTCGGCTCACCTGCAGGCACTGGCATATAATGTTTTAGAGCGTCATTTTCCCTGTAAAATTGATTTTTTGGGGGTTTTGGCGTGTTTTTGTCAGTCTGTAAAAGTGGCATACAACTCGGACAAACTGGTTCCCAGCAGCGACTTGGGAGTCCAAGATGCATCCAGACATCGTCCCCATGCTGTTCCCGGTCCATTTGGGTGGTGTTTCTGTCACTTTCTGACCTTTTCCAATGGACCAGGCACCTTCCCCTCTTCAGAGCAGGGGGTGCCTGGTTGTCTCCCATTGACTTACATTATACTTGGGTGCTCGGTAGAGCACACGAAAATCGCGATGTGTTCGGACCGAATACCTGAACACTTTGGTGCTTGCTCATCACTAGTATATATCCAAATTTAGGCCAAGCATTGCTTTTTCAGAATATATACATCTGGTGTGAATTATATTGTGAACTTTCCACGGGCTTCATTTTTCTTTCCTTCCTACCTTTCCAGAAATGAAGAAGTGTTTTTTGAGCAAATAGGCCATCTCACAATTATATAGTTATGGGACTCCTATAAGTTTTGGAGCAGCCGATTTTATTGTTTTTTATTTTTTAACTTTGTACCCATCAGGCTATGTCACATTTTCCAAACAAATAGTATATAAATGCATGCATTGTGCCCATCTGGCATCTTTGTGTACTATATACTGTATTTGTAGCAGAATCCATCTATCCTTAGTACACTATGTTATTACTCCAATCAGTTGCATTACACTACTCTTATTATCCACCAAGCCCCAGTCTATTTAAGTTGTCATCACAAAAATAAAGGCATTCCTCTTTCCACATCAGTTTACAAAATATTCAGAATTATAATCTGAAACTGAAACTTATTCACACTGAATCACATAATTAGAAAATAAATGTGTGTATTATGTCTTTATGTCTTCACATAATCTTAATGAAACTGACCTTTGCTTAAACTAAAATCTGACAGCGTCTAGGTTGTTAAGTGTGTCATCATTGTAGTTTACATTTTGGTTAGTAACTATAGTGTTCCTAGGTTTACTGGTCAATGCTACCTATACTCTATGCCACATTGTCTCTTGTATTTGACATATGGATGTATCCATATGTAATGTCATTGAAGTAGTATGTACTGTCAATTGTAATGCTTGACATGCTTTTTAGGCTGTTGTCAGTTATTAAAAATATGTATTTGCATAAAAGAAAATGTATAAAAATTGCAGAGTTAAACAAGTACAATATTTTGTGGTTTACAAGTGCCTGAACTCTGTTACTTTGAAAATCAAGTGCACACATTTAGATTAGAGTAACAATCTACATTTCAGTTTGATAATTGAGAAATCTATATTGTTATAAATGGCTAGGTTTTTGAGATGTGTGACATCATAATGCTTCAACAATTTTACTGGCAATTTTCTGTGTGGAAACAAAGGAACATTCTGCTCTAAAAATGATGTCTGCTAGGTTGCAGTGATATGCATGTGCCCAACACATCTCTTCTAGTTTATGCTGGATCTGCCAGGAATTAATGTCTCGCTCCTTCTTGATGTGCACGTGTTAAATCTTGCAGTTTTCTCATGAGACCCTGCTGTGATATCCAATGGGTGAAGAACCAGCTAGTGAGACACACAGCCTAGTAACTATTAGCAAAGTGAGCATTGACCTATAATGTTTTTACAATAATACACAGTTACAACTTTGGCCATTTTATTTATATGAACTAAGGAAAGAAGGAAGGAAAAAAATATATTTTTTCACTTTGGGGAATTTGTTTTCCTTTCATTGTTATAAGCTTTTTAATAGTTTATAACTTATGTTTTAGTGTATTAAGATAATTTTTACTGTAAAACAAAATCAAGATCATATTAAATAAACAACTGTAAACAAGCCATAGGAATATGTTTGTTTCTCTTCTTAAATTATTTTTCAAATTATGATATATTTGCTTGCTGGGCACAAGGAAAAAAGGATATACAATTTTATTTTTAATTACAATAAATTCTTTAGTAGTTGTTCAAAGTAAAAATGTATACTTCAAAGATTTATAGCATATTAATTTCTGTGAAAATGAAAAACTGTAGTAATTGGTTTTGTTGATTATGGTGGTTTCCCTTTAAGCATGTTTTCACTGTCAGGATTATAAAATGAAATTATTGTATTTTGCAAATATACCAAAAGAAGTTCACATCACCCCTCTTCAAGTTTCACCTACATTTTTAAATGTCCAGGCTTTAATAAGAGCAACCGTATTTGAAGTGAGTATGTTATACAGCTGCACTACACTCTCGTCTGTTTCTCTAGGGACCTTATTTAGATAGACAGGCACGTCTGCATGTGGCCTGGCAGGAATTTTGCAGTTTTTCCCCTGCCTGAAGCACCATACTGTATCTAGCACTTTGGGACTAGGCCACAAGAATGGCCACCTGTGCACAAGACTCAACTGTTCCCTTTTGTTCTTGCAATGTGATTTTGAAATTCTTGAAGCCTGCTTGAATATTTCTCCTGTGATGGATACTGTAATAATAAAGAAAGAATTGTGCAGGCTCACTTAAACTTCTGTTGTAGTAAGTTTATTCTTGCTTTGTAGAGCCCCTATTCCCTTTCATTTTAAATGGTCGGAGTTTGGACAATCCCTGCCTTACATTAACTTTGTAATTTGATTTATTTTATCGGAAAGAACAAATACTACTATTATTATTATTGCTGTTTTTTTTAAAAAACAAAAAATTTCAAAAGACGAATATTTCTAATGAATATTGTATTTATCCTAGTTTATTATATTTCCGACCTCTCTGCAAGTATTTTATATTTGGGCTTAAACAATTAACATTTGCATTTAATACATTTTGTTAGTTTCATGCTTATCTGTTGATATGACTTTTATGCAAAATATTCTGCCTCAAACAAAAACAGAATACTACTTATTGGTGTTTTTCCTGGGTAGTTGTCAGATTATTTCATTAAAGTAAATCCATCTTGTAATTCTCTGTATTTCGATTAAAACAAAAGGCAGACTGCAAAGGAAATATGGATTAGTCAGAAGCTTTTCTCAGCAGCTTTTCTTTGTAATGATTCCATCGTCTCTTTCAGATGATTGACAGTACCATGTGTATAGAGTACAGCTGGTAGTATATCATCTGCAAATTCAGTTTGGTAAATATAGTAGGCAGTCTGTCAGCCTGAGAGATAGATTGTTCTGGGAAAGGAAGTGTTGTCTCTCATCTGAAAAATAATTTCCTTTGCTTCTGGGACTAGACTTTCTCATTTTTAGCAAGAAAATACAATTTTCTCAATGACTAAAAATTAAGGTTTCTAACATTGTTTAATCATCTTTTAATTATGTCCAAGAAGACAGTGTATCATATGACTAACGTTCTAGACCAAAACCATGGTTAAAAATGGGCCAACCACCTAATTAAATAATGCAAATCCAAATCTGTCTGCAGTTTTATTCAGCTGTGAAAAACTGTACAGCATTCGGTTCTTCAGGGTATTTTAAGGTGTGAATTATTGTCAAAATGATGCTCTTGCTATTGTATGCTTGCTGAGTTCAGTAAACAAAGTCAAATAGAGCAAAATTTATGAAAAAATATTTATATTTACCTTGGGCAGTTTATATCAATTATAATGCACCTATATTCTAAAGTGCATCAGTTGTTTATTAAACTGGTGTATCTTTCAGCTGTGAAACTGTTTTAGTAAATATTCCTTTCCTCCTCCTCATCTTATTGTTGTAATAAGAAAGTATTTTTCCGGTTTCATTAGGGATAAATAAACTGGAAGAAGGGTGTTACATTTAACATCAAATAAATGAATATGATTCAATTCCCAGTTGTATAATTCTATAGGATTTATTTTATTGAGTATAAGAGGGAGTAGAATATTTTTTGCAAGTGTGGTTGGAAAGTAAATTGAATGTATCGCTATTGGTACCAAGGGGGCACACCTCCTCCTTTCTTTTTCCCTTAGGCTCGTTATACAGAAGTAAACCATAGCCTCTGCCTTTTAAATCTTTTTTTTTTTTTTTTTTTTAAACCAATGTGAAGGTCAGATTTTGACAAATCTGCAGAGGGAGCAGAGCTGCTAAATCCCTTCATTTTTATTCATACAAATACAGTTTTAGCAGTTCAGAGACACCCGTAAGATTCAATGGTGAAGAAAGCTGTAAGTGACAGATATGCTGCAAGATTTTTAATTCTGACTGAATTCACAAACACATTTATAACGAACTGGAATCACTATAAAATTATATTAAGTATAAAATATAGATGACAGTATTTGAGCATCCAGTGTGCCATCCCAGAAAAGACTGTCTTAGATGCAAGCTTGTTTGACAAGAAAAGGAAACATTTACTGTCAAAGCAAATTACTGTAGGATTAATCAGTGAATTTTGAGAGAGAGGGAGACCCACAACAGCAGGTAAAATGTAAGTCATTATGCCAAATTGGAAAACCAAGGGTTGCTGAGAGACGCTTAATGCAGAATCGAACGAAAGAAAAGAACATGAGGTACGCAAATGCTGAAGGACACATTATGCGGTAGATAACATTGAGTGTGACCCATTCCTTTAAGATAAATTGAGGGCATGAAAGGCCATAAACAGTTTGGAAGACTTCTACCATATCGGTGGTAGGGGCAGGGAAGGAGGGAGCAATGTGCCTCCATAGACAACAGATAGGTGGCGCAGAGCTGTTGCAGGTGGTCAGAAACCTCCATGCAGTCTTCACTGGCAATGCATAGGAACATACTGTTCCTTGAATGGAGTTATTAGCAGAGAGGGTAATTTGGAGACCGTGCTCTTTAAAGGATACCTAGAGCTTAGAGGTGCATGGATATTATGGGCCATTAGGGGGAGTTTTAAATTGATGTTTATGAAGCCAAAAAAATCTGCCTCTCACTCTAAAAATGATGTTGGTGAAATAGCATTTAATGAGTGCACTGGTTTAAATGTGAATTTTCGTCTTTACTCAGAATTATCAAAAAAAATTTTTTTATTAAACCTGTAGAAGTGCACAACATTCTATTAAGAGTGACAATAATAAAAATATAGTCCAAAATGCTTGAGTATTTTTACAATAATGAATTTAATAATCTCACCCTTGTTGTTCGTTTTTAGTTAGAAGCAAGTATAACATCACATCAATTCACATAAAACTTTGAGCATCACTAAGGTTGATGCACCCAGTTTTGTCAAACACTGGACAACTGCTCCTTTGTATATGGCCAAAGAACTTAATCTACCTATAAGACTGCAAGAGCCCCTTTGTATTGTGGTGTTTATGCGATAGTAGTTGTCAGTGGCACATATAAATTGTAAAATCTATTAGTTTTTACCTTTTTATGTAATTTAGAGTTGCAAGAAACTTTACATTGTCAATTACATCTGTCAAGAGAAATATTTATTGCAAGAATGTTATGAATAATACTTATATTTTATGACTGCAGTTAGAGTAGTGAGAAATTAACTGCTTTGCCCATTAGTAATAAGGTGTTATCCACACACATATATGGACTGGAAATCAAAATAAACATAATGAATAGTTCAACATGTGTCAATTGATTTAAATAAGTTAAGAAATTAATATCTCCAAAGTAAAGATGGGAATACAAAGGGAATTATGAAAACACTGTGGTCCTTGGGGTTAATAATGTTCTTCCAATGTAATGTAATTATCAAATGACAATTGTATGTCAAAAAGCTCTATTTTTCTCTTCCACACTTTTACACCAGACCTACAGTTTGTAGAGAATAAAAACATAATTTCACTGTGGATGAAATGCCAAAATGAATTTAAAAAAAAAAAAAAAAATAGGAGGTTCGGTCTAAGAAGTGCAAACTTTGGGTACCTCAAGCAGTCCAATTTATAAGAGAAGGCAGCACTTCTTAAAGAGTCATCAGGTTCTAAATGTTGAAACTTCAGTTCATGGTGGATTTCTATCTCCTTACTTTGTTTTTGTCTTGGATAACAACAACAATATTTATTTATATAGCACATTTTCATACAAACAGTAGCTCAAAATGCTTTACATAATAAAGAATAGAAAAATAAAAGACACAATAAGAAAACAAAATTAATCAACATTAATTAACATCGAATAAGAGTAAGGTTCAATGGCCAGGGGGGACAGAAAAAACAAAAAAAACTCCAGATGGCTGGAGAAAAAATAAATGGATGGATGGTTTGTATAGTAGTATTCTTTGTTTTAGTTGCAAAGTTGCATGCAGCAAACATCACATATGGCCTGTTCTGCCAAGTAACCCAAAGAATCTGATTTATTTTTGATTTCGGCTGACCAGTTTTTGTGCCCAAGTGGCACATCATGTTGTAAGGCCCTTGAAGAGTCTATGCGAATGGTCTAAAACAGGCATGTCAAACACGTGGCCCACAACAGAAATCTGTGCGGCCCGCATGACAGATCCTAGTTAGCACTAAACTTGTACAAATTGATTACTATCGTTTGTGATTGAATCATTCTGCATCTTCGGCGTTACTTATTGACTTTTCTTACTTCTGCCTTCTGACAAAAGTACGTTTTCCCATGGCATTACGGTACTGGAAACGTCATCTGCTAGTATAGTTGCAGCTGTGAAGTCACAACTGAAGTGCTAGGCTGCGGTCCGTGGCCCACTATCAGGCTGCGAGAGAACTGCCAGCAACGGGGACTCGCTCAGTAAAGGGCTATAGCAAAAAGGATGCCCCCTTCACTGAGGACAGTTTTCAGAACGCTAGGTGGGTGGGGCTTTGCAGCGGCGCAGAGAGAGGAGAGAGACTGCGGTGAGAGAGTATTACAACAAAGTATTTTTATGTTTCTGACGGTTTCCCCATATGACATGAGTCCACAGAAATCTCGTTACTACGAAGTACATTCAGCAGCAGATACTTTCATTACAACCAAGTGACCGTGAAATGCTTGAATGAATCATCCACAGGGCAGTTAGTTCTGCGGTCACATCTCAGTTGTGGACATTTGCACAACGATCCCCAAGCAGAAACACTGTAAAAAAAAAATGTTCTTTCTTCGAACTTTCCTCGTACTGTTTTTTTGCTGTTTTTGTTTTGTGTGGTTTTAAGTGATACCTTTTCCTTATTGCTTGTCAACATCTGAAAAACACCCATTAGAATTTAACTCATTGTCACCCATCTATAGAAACAGCATACTTGTTATTTGCAAAAAAGAAGAAAAATCTCGGGTTGCAAACGTATGCGTACTGCTGCATTTCAAGACGCCGAATAAGCCATTTTTATGTGGTTGCAGTGATGCTTGTTCAAGAAACATTCATATTAATGCAGCACTCATTCAAGAATATATGAGGTTTTTAAACTCATTGGGACCCGGACAAACGATCTCACACGCAGCAATAGCGCTTCGGGATGCACTTCGGCGTGTCGTTCCAGGGGGTTGTGGGGATCCCAGATCCCAAAAGAGTTCAGAAACCTCACAATGTGAAGAAGAAGAAAAGGATGATTTGGCTTCTGATTGATAACTGTGCTGACCACAACATACTTCCATATTCAGATAATGTTCGCGTTGAATTCCTCCCACTCAATTGCACGGCAGTGCTTCAGCCATTGAATTTGGGCATCATTCGCACCCTGATTGTGTATTATCGCAAGGAAATGCTGAGAAAAATTCTCGTCAGCATAACTTGTAGACAGAAGAAGATTAAAATAACGCGAAAGAAGCTATTGAAGCTGCTTCCATTTCCAACATCCTATCTTTGTAATGCACGTTTTCTGCAATGACAGCAACCAAAACGAGATTACGGACTAGACTGAACATAAGCAACACACTTCGCGTGTCACTGTCTTCCATCCTCCCCAGATGGGATCGTCTGGTTGCAGGAAAACAAGCTCTGGGCTCTCACTGATTCTGCATTATGGTAAGCTGTATAATTTCTATTACTAAATTATAACTTAATAATAATAGAAATGTAATATAAATTGTGTTTAAAACTGCCCTATGAACCCGCCCATAATCACCTCATAAACTCCAACCTCCAACAACCCACCGGTCCCTGGAAAAATTTGCTTCTAGTAAAGTGGTCCTTGGTGTCAAACAGGTTGCGGACGACTGGGCTACACTACTGGCTGGGCTGCTGAGACTGGCCACTGGGAAGAACTGACCATCACGAATAGTAACAGCTCACATATTTTCACGTTTTTTGCTCTAGTTTTATGTAATTTTGTGCTAGTATTGTAACGAACAGTTAGTGCAGACTACAGCTGAAGATCTGAAGTGGACGCGAGACGTTGGTGAGTTGTTTATTAACAGATTTTTGTGATTTTGAGTTTGTATAATTAGTGTAGATCGGGAGCTTTTTGCAATTTTGGAAATAAATTGCTTTTCTTTAAACTTCAAACTTTAAGTGTTACATTTTTTTAAAAGTTTTCAGTATTGGAAAGAAAGCTACAGTAACTTAGTATAATAGTATTTGTTACAGTGCGGCCTGCTGACGCACATATGGCAGTCGAAGCGGCCCACCAATGGTAGTGAGTTTGACATGCCTGGTCTAAAACATTTATATATTTCTGTTTTATGCAGATAACTCCACAAAGAGAATTCCAACAAAAGAAAAAAATGTCATGTTCCTCATGTCCACAGTTTTTTTTTAAATATGTAATTACAGTTTATGCAAAAGTTTTGGACCCTCTCTCATATAAAGTCATTAACATGAGAAGTTAGCCATCGATATATGCCTAGCCAGTAGGAAAACATCAGGATCTACTAGCGATGTTAACATTCCTGTACTTTGTATTCCTTCTATGACTTTGTTGATAAAGTAGAGTAGAGTACAATCTCCCAAAGGTTTAATGTAAATATCCTGAGACAATTCTGTTGCTTACAAGAATTCAGATTTGGCACCTATATAGTATAGTTTACACTGTTTTTGATAAATGACAACACAATCTGGAACTTTCTCACAAACTTTGTTGTATCTCCAATTGTAGAACTCCTCTTGCTTATCAGTATCAAAGTATGTCAGCTTAGTGAAAGCTGTACCAATTTACATATTTTCCTCTGGCCTATCCTGCTTGTCTAAAAGATTTTAATTTTGTGTTAGATTCCACTGTCCCTGCCAGTATGTCTGATAGTTTGTCAAATTGTGAATCTTTTGAAGATTGCTGGATATCATTTATATTAGGTAGAATGCCAGAGGGGGCTGGGCGGTCTCGTGGCAGTTTTTTTGTTTTCTTTTGTTTTTCTCTTTCCTCCCTGGCCATTGGACCTTACTTTTATTCAATGTTAATTAGTGTTCCCTAATTTTAATTATTTTACCTTTTTCTCTCTTTCTTCATCATGTAAAGCACTTTGAGCTACATTGTTTTGTATGAAAATGTGCTATATAAATAAATGTTGTTATTGTTCCTCTTTCCGTGTCACTATTAATACTCTCTCTTTACACAAATCATTTATTTTTTGAGGACACACTACCCTTGGTCTTGAATGATATACATGTTAACAAATACTTTCATGTCTTAGAAAATTTTTTATGCCATCGTGTTCAGTAACAACTCTTTTAAATAGTCACCTTATTTATACTATACTTGTTTCTGTACTTTTATATGTGGGTTGCAATTTTTGTGCAGTGCTCTTTGTATCCTAACTGGATATTTCTCCTGCATTTAAAGCTTTGACATGCTCTCTATGCCAAGCAGTCATTCTGGTTCGAACCTTCAAGTGTAGATGGTTTATCAACCAGTAAGGAAGGTAATGCTGAGTTTACTCTAAGCATTAGTTTATATAAACTAAATCCATATCCTTTGTGCATAATATTTATGATCATTAGCCTTAGGCAGTGATATGCATTATTTTCTTAACTCTGAACTTCAGCGTTTTATTATGTCTTTCTGACAGTCCAGTTCTTCATTGGTTGTATGCTGCTGTTGACTTTATTTCAGTATAAAACTTTCAGCCTTGTCTCTCACTTCCTTTTTGTTCAATTTCACCCCATGGTCACTGTACAGTCTCTTTTGTGATTCATGAATACTTATTCATTAACATATAAAATGTTTTACAGTTTCTTAGCTGTCTATGGCAACCCTCTCCTTATATCTTGAGGGAATGGCAAATAGTCAACTGGTTTAGGCTTAGACTTGCTTTACTTCAAGCATGCCTTAAAACTGTTCATAGTTTACTCTAAGAAAGATATGCATTATTACCAGAATTTCGCTGTTCCTGTGTTTAGCAGATGCAGCATGTCTGTACTGCTTTTGAAGCTTTAACATTTTTACATTTGCACTTCTGTCATATGCTCTGTGATTTAAATCTTTACTATCTTGAGCTTGTTCTTGCTTGTCCTTATCTATGAGGTTTATGTAATGTCCAGAAGTGGTCATTTCAAGGTGAATCTGTTACTGCCCTGTCATTTTCAATATCTAGCACAGCTCTAGTTCCTTTAGCAAAGTAGGGATGTTAAAAGGACCAATACTTTTGATACTATTTGATACCAATATTCCAAAAAGATAATGGTTCTAGCATTTTTTCATTATCAGTAGTATCAAATGACAGTCTGCACTCGACTCATGCACGACTGCAAGTAGACAAATTACTGCAGAAGTCAAAGTAATGTATGAGAAAAACGTGAATCAGAGCTACATAAAAAAATGTTTTTCTGTGATGATGGTCTGGTACCGCATCACCACATGTCAAAAAGAAAAACAGAAGTCATATGTAATTTTTTAACCCACTTAATCCAGACCAGTGTCATGGGGTGCTGGTGCTTTTCCCAGCTAGCATAAGGCAGAAACAAATGTCTAGAAATTCTTTGTCTTCAAAACTGGAGATTTTCAGCGTGTGACTGTGGGAATTTTGCTTATTATTATTTAAAAAAACACAAAGACCAGTTTTTGTTATTACCACTTTTGTCCTGTTGTGGATTTTGTACAGTGATGTGGCTAATTAAATGTGAAGTTTTAACCATCCAACTTGTAGTGTCACAGTGTTGTAAATGGAGACAAAATGATGGCATGGTAAATCTCGTCTAATACTGTGTCCTGCACAGATCCTAGTATATGCTTTTAAGCATCCATATATTTTTTAATCTCTTTATACAGTTCATGGTCACATGGGAAATGTCTCATTCACTATGCATGCTGGTAGCGTAAACAGCTATAGCAAGTAAAAGTTCCAAGTTTGTAAACAAGTGGCCATTATGCTTGTCTACACTGGCGATTAAATGAAGTGCTGCAATTGTTAATATCAAAATAAAGTGTATTTAGTATTTTGAAGCACAAAGCTCTACGATTATGCCAGTAAGCAGGATGGGCAAAACGATACATGTCGTTGTTAAATACAGATATGTAAGTTCAAAATTTGTGTCTTTTCATTTAGTTTTTGAAACTGAACTAATGTCCATGTAACATTCAACATGTGACAAACGTAGTGAAAGCACTTGATATATTTTCGAAATTTGATTAGTCATATAAATTGCTCTGAAAATGGCACATCAAAGGTTGTTTTACAGGATTTCTGAAATAATGGATTAATTTAAAGCTGACAAAGTTTATTTCATATGGAAATTAAAGTTTGGGCGAATGTTTAAAAAAAAAAAAATAAATAAATAAGAGGGACAGATTTGGTAAATTAAAGCTCAAGGGTTTTGTTACATTTGAAAACTGAATTAATTTAACTCGTCTGTTAGTTTTTAGTAACTTTTTAACCAGTTAATGAAGAAAATGTAAATCTTAGTTGTTAATGTAAAAAAACCTAACCGAGTAATTCACTACAACCAGATTTTAAAAGAATATTCTTACAAAAACAGATTTAAAGAAGTTTTATCCTGGAATTCACCAGTTCAACAGTACAGATATTATAATGTTTGAGTTTTCGTGTTTAGTAAGCAGTATTTTTCAGTTACTGCAGATCAGAGAATAAATTAGGAATGTACACATGGTAAGATAAATGAGGTAGTGCATGCTGATATTCGTTATAAACCCTATGCAGAAATCCCCTCAAAATCACAAAATTCTCCTTATATGTTGTTGCACTGGGGTATCTGCATGCCCATCACACATTATTGATGAAGCCCTGCATTGTATTTTGATATTTATTAATGCCAGTAATAGTACCAGTATTTTAAAGTTGCTGTTGCAGTACTAGTGTGGCATAGCAGTAGAGGTTTTGAATAATAGTTCCTAAAGGTTGTGGGTTCAGATACTGTTACTGAGTTTTTGACCACAACCAGGTCTGTACTCCATTTGAGGGAAAAAAAAACAAAGAAAATGTAACCAATTGTGTCACAAATGTTGCAAGTCACCTTGGATAAAGTTAGCCAAACACATAAATGTATTAGTATTTGTATATTTTATATTACAGAAAAAGGCACAATTTTGTTTATTTTAATAATGGAGGTATTTTAATAATAAGTGGTTGAATGGAATTTCTGTTTTTTGCCATGGTGTTGAAGGTTATCAAGTATTGTGAAATTTCTCATTGGTATTGAATACTAAAATACTGCGACATCCTTTCTAGTAAGGGAATACTGTATCTGGAGGCATTGATTTTATTACAAAGTTGCTTCTGATTTGCCCAGTTTTGGTTGGAAGTGTTACTTTTTAGTAGCTTGGCACAATCTTTCTTTCACCAAATTTGAAGGCATGGCAGCTTGGTACTTCAGTTAGCTTTTCCACTTTGTTCTAACTGAGCTCTCTTGCAGAACTATCACGACACCATTCCCAAAAGATAGTTCATGTACAGATCTCAAAGACACCACAACAAAAATGTTAATATTAGAGGCTGATTCATTTGAATAAAGTGTTATGTTGCACAGTTCTATGTCATCAACATTTGCATTATTTTCAGTTATTTTCACTTGTTCAGTTTTTCGGCCAGTCTTTAGTCCAGTGAAATGTACTCTTACATACAGCACAATTCTACTATCTCTAATCCACTTGAGTGGGTTTGAACCAGATAATGACAATTTTAAAACAATGCTCCTGATATTATGAAACATTTTCTTTTTGATGTGTAAAATAAGCTGTGTTGGTTTTCATTGGTATTCCATTGGAAGACATTCACCATTTTTTCATTGCAGATATGCTTTAATGGACACTTTACTGTTTTTCGGTGCTAGGATTCCCCGTGTATTCATTTTTTGTGATGATATTCTTCTATAAGATTTGGACATAATACGTCTTCTTTAATTGGGAACTTAAAGTGAGGAAGGCGTTAAAATTTATAAGAGCTGAGAGAACAGAAACTGTGTCTGTCAAAAGCATTCACATGAATAAGAGGTGAGATTACCATGTGTGTGGTTGAATATCGTTGAGAGGAGTGCGTGACTTGAAAATAATCTCGTGACCAAAGTGAAGATGGCTGAGAGGAGGACGTGACTTGAAAAAATCTCATGGCCAAAGTCTTATCTCGTGGGACTTGAAAAAATCTGCCAAAACGATTTTTTTATATAATAGAAAGATACATGTATGTTTCCCCAATGAGTTAGTTTTACATGTATTGTTTAGTACAAGTTTTGCTCCGTTTGTTGTGGACTGCTTATAATCAATCCTCTCACTAATGAACATAGAGCTAAACACTTTTTTAAAATTTTGAAAGTGTTAGTGTTCTGAAAACTGTCACTTATAACTATAATCAGCTTATTAATGTGACAAGTGTGAAAATTCGCTGCAGCTCCTTGAAGAACTTTTTCTTTGAAAAGAGTGATCTATCAGAGTCCTGTGTATGCAGATAGTTTTGAAAATGCTTAAAGCACAAGGGAATCTGATTTTCATGGGACTCATTAAATTTTTCATTACAAAGTCCCTACCCGGAATTTGCCTTCAGTGTGCACATGCCCATTGTAGGTGAAGGTCCATGTTTTTTGTGTTGGGCATTTCGTAATGGACAGGGATTCAATTGAAAACGATATGAAAACCCCAGTGTGGGCAAAGATCATTTTCATGTAAAAACGTTTTTAAATAAAAACATGGTAGTATGAACTTAGCCTATGGCTTGTGCCTGCAACTGGACTCAACTGTATGTCTTCCATTTCTAGATGTACACTATCCACAAACTGGAAAGCTGGAAGAGTCATGTCATATTTACATATACAATTATAGCATTGTCCTAACTAGGTTAATTAGTCTGCTTTTAAGTTTGTGCCATGCATCATTATACTATCAAATGACAAGTATGCCTCATAGCTTCAGTCTTTTTCCTCCTTTAAGACTTCTACAGGCATTTCCAGAACTCTTTTGCTGTGCATGTACTGTAAGTAAGTCATTACAGTAAGTCATTACAGTTTTCACAGCCAACATTAGATCTCTTTTTGGGGAAGACTGGAGTCACTTTTTCATTCTTCCAATCAAGTTAAATCATGTTCTTCTAATACTAATTAATAATTGAATGCACCAGTTTGAATGTGAAATTTTAGCTTTATTCATAAAAATGCAAACATAGAAGCTGTTCAAAAAGTGACATGCACAATTCTCCTAATAAAGTCTGCATAGTTTAACATTGTATTCTAATTTAGGTAGCAGTTTATACTCTCCACACACTATTTTGCCTTGCAGTGTGTAATAATTGTTCTTAATTGCTAAGTTGTTAGGCTGGACAATAAGTTGCACAATGTGTATCTTAAATATTGTTCACTGTTGTTCAAAAGGATTTTTGCTGTGAGAATATATCATCAGTGGATTTGCCAGTATCCCTGTTGGGGTTTAATTATTTTTTTTTTCTTTTATTCAAGGTGAACCTTTTACTACAGCTATTTCTCCAGGGGCTTATCTAATACCTATGTTTGTTACACAAGCTTTCTTCTAGTCAGCATCAAACCCTATCTGGCTGTACTGTCCAGCTATTAAATTGAGGGAAATCTAAAAATAAATTTCCATGCTTCTCTCAGTCAAAGATCTGTGAGCAGCATTTTTATGTAGAGATGTGCCATTTTGAAAAGAACATTAGCTAAACTTTGGAGAAAAAATATCTTCAGTCTGTTCTGCTGGGTTCAGATTTGTTGGTTTTGAGGGGGAAATAAACTTAGATAAACTGCTACACTCTTCTACCTAATAACTTTTTGGATTCCCCCAACCTGAAACCAAAAAAATAATTAGTCTAATAAATCTTTTGTTTTGTTGCTTATTAGTTTCTAATCTTTAGCGTAATTTTAAAAAAAATTCTTCCTGTATTGTCATTTGATTTATGGTGTATTTAAAATGGACAAACAGTATTTTGTTAGACTTTATTTACTTTTACTAAATTTTTGTCTCATTTTTACAGTTTATGCCAGAAACATTCAAATTTAGAAGTGCTAAAAGCAGGGTATATTTTTGTGTAGTTACTTGAATTTTTGCTCTCTGTTCAAAGACTAGAACTACCAAGTTTTAGTGTAGTAAATGTGGTGTAGTTTAAAATTAGATTCCTTTTGTCTTGTAGCTCTTGAGGAGATTAAAGAAATTGATATTTCTGTTTGGCTCAAAAATGCAGTATTCAAGGCAGATAGTTTACATTTAAAGCCAATACGGTATATTCATTTATATTCTTGCTATTTTACAAGGTATTTAGGTTGCAAACACCAAAATAATTTTAACCGTACGTACATTTGAAGTTAGTGCATTGTTTTGCCTGCCAGATTTTCACAAATAAACGTATTTGTATGCTTAAGACATTCTATTTTTCTTGCAAAATTGATGATGTAGTGGTAAAAGTTCATTGCAGTTTAACTTCTAGTTTAATTGCTTAGTAAAAAAAAATTTTTGTCCAGAAGTTTTTTTGTCTCTGCATTTAAATGAACTAATTAATCAGAAAATTACTTCTGATAATATTATAGATGCACTGTATTGTAAAGTAGGAATTGTCTTCTTTTCCATTTAAGAGTGCTATCAGTTTCTATCTTAAAATCCTTCATTATGTGATAGTGGAGGGATGAAAAACAGGTTTGCGTCATTTGAAACTCTGTGGTTTTTAGAGATGTGACTGTAATACTTACTAA
This sequence comes from Polypterus senegalus, assembly GCF_016835505.1. NCBI lineage: Eukaryota > Metazoa > Chordata > Cladistia > Polypteriformes > Polypteridae > Polypterus > Polypterus senegalus. The sequence goes on from NC_053154.1 coordinate 88,805,479, forward strand.
GATTGTTTGGAATGATTCTGTGTTCTGCATGATGCAGTCCCCATAGAAATTATAGGAAAAATAGGTTTTGTTAGTGGACCATAAAGCACGAAAATGTTTTGTGTATGTAATTCATATGCCCACTGCCAGTATACTATTTAATTTTAATTGTAATTTTTAATTTTATGATTTTTCTCTATTTCACTGCCCTCTTATGTTTATCTATTTTGTTTTTTGATATTGTTAATTTTCAGTGTTGCACATTCATTTACTGAATAAATTAGTATCTTCCACATGATCACTCCAGTTTAATTGCTTTGTATTATACTGTTGAAATAAGTCCTTAAAAAACAGTAGTCAGGGAGTTTCTTAGATTTTAAGTACTCCGCTTCTTCAGAAATGCAATCAGGCAAGGGTTGTAGTTTGGAGGAATTAGTGGCCATGGTTTCTGTATACACAAGCTCAAATTGAGATCAAGAGTATTTTGGTGCATTATTAAGAAACTACTGTTAAAATTTGTTTTGAACTACTACTTGCATAATTAAACTTGACCAACATTGGCATTACCATTGTACGCCAGTCATCCATAAGCACTCTTTTAGAAAACCTTTAATATTCAGTGTATTATACTAAAAGTGTTTAGACAAAGTAATTGTGTGTAAAACACTCTGTAGATAGTGCCTCTGAGTATGGCTGTTGCTGCATTGTTTGAGCATCACATTCTGACTCTTCTATTGCTGAAGATGCAGGCTATGATATCAGTTCAACTGAATCTGACTCATCCTCAACTCCTATTGGAA